>NW_004949130.1:3522786-3532263 GCF_000317375.1 Microtus ochrogaster
GGAGCATCAGACACGCAGCTATGGTGGAGCAGCAGACATCCAGCTATGAGGGAGCAGCAGACATGCAGCTATGGTGGAGCAGCAGACATGCAGCTATGGTGGAGCAGCAGACATGCAGCTATGGTAAAGCATCAGGCATGCAGCTATGGTAGAGCATCAGGCATGCAGCTATGAGGGAGCAGCAGACATGCTTACCCAGGGCTATAAGCACCGGCCGTAAAAGAGCATCATTCCTTAGCTGAGCCTGGTGCATGGTCCTGTAATCCCAGCCATTCCAGAAGCTGAGGCAGGAGGATCACAAGTTCATGTCCTACTTGGGCTACAGAGTGAGTTCAACGCTAGCTTGGGGAAGGTCTGGGAATATAGCCCAGTGGTAGAGGCAAGAGGTAATTTCCCTTGCCTAGAATCTAGCAGTGAGGGACTCAGTGGTAGAGCACTTGTCTAGCATGTGTTAGGTTCTATTCCTTAGGTGCCTTCCTCTCCATCCTCCATGGGTGTCCCTGCTGTTGGATCCCTTTGCAGGCATCTGGAAGTCCCCCTGCCCCATCAAAAGCACTGTTTCTTTCGTGTGTCATAGGCTCCTTGGCTTTTAATGCTAGCTTTCTGTAGCTGTCCTGTTTTCCATCCGAGTGGAAGCAGAACTAATAAAACCATCTCAAGGGATCCTGCCATCGCTTGACCATAACAATACCTTCTGCCTTTGGCTGCGTCTGGTCCATTTCCTTCCAATGAAACAAAAGTCTTTGGAAAACTATGTGGTTGGGCAATGAGAACCCCGGGTCAGAGTCCTTGGAATGAATGAGTCGTTCTTCATGTTCCTGTTATCCTTTGGGAAGGGAGTGGACCCACATTCAACTGGGGTGTGACAAGCACAGAGTGATGGGTGTCTAAGGTTTGACAGAGTGGGTAAAAGATTCTAACTGGGGCAGCTGCACTGACCCTAAAGATGGAGGGCCCACACCTCCCCAATGAATCAGTGTGAGCAACCCCCGTATACCCAGTATCAGTAATGAGAAGTTCACAGGGCAAAGACACTGGGTGCCCAAGAGACGCAAATGCATTAGATTCAGTAGAGGATTCTAGACGGCTTTCTGGAAGAAGCCAGCTTGAAAATGCTTACCTCCAAGGTTTGGGATCACAGGACACATGGTCTATGTGAACCAAATACAAGTCACTTTAAAATAGGACAACAAATGACTCTGTGACACACACATTGTTTGTGTGATGTGTAGGCGGGTGTGTGAAGATGGAAGAGCTAAAAGTGGTTTGCGAAAACAACACCTTTTTTTCCCCTCTGGTACGATGGCAGATTAGGGAGGTTTATGGTCTTCTGTGATAACTAATATGAAAGGTTTATCAATGTTTAAAAAAAAAAGCCTGACATTTTTTGCAAAATTGATTTGAAGACTTGGCAGATTTGAGGAATCATTCAGTAACATTTTTTACGGGTCGATGCTAATTTGATTCTGCCGACCGGCGCGACGCGCCAATTTACTGCCAGACCAGCATTAAGCACGGACTTTCCGTGCGAGTTTTATAGGCAGACAGCTCATAAAGATGTGTGCTTGACAAGTATTCTGCCTCTCTTAGGGTGTAGAGTATGAAGTGTTTATCAAAAACCACGTAAATCGACCCTGCTTTGGACTCGTAAACAACCTGGGGACTTGAGCCTCGTACTTCATTCAATATTTCATGTCTCCCCACTCCAGATCCTGGTATGTGTGTGCCGGGAGCCTTTGTCTCCAAAAGCCACCTCCAGACACATGACGAATTCCGGGGGAGAGGGAGTCCGAGGTTCTGAAGGATGGCTTTGGAAACAGTCCTGCGCATAACCACCCATGACCACGCATACGCTCAGGGCCCTCAGCGCAGCCCCTCTCAGGGGGCTGAAATGTCCCCTTCTTAAACAGCTCCCTGTCTCCAAAGGTTCCCTGGAAGAAGTCAAAGGTTACCAGGTGTGGTGGCACAAGCCTGCAATCCTCGCATTTGATATGCTGAGGCAGGAGGATTGCTAGTCTGATGCTAGCCTGGGCTACCTTGTGAGACACTGTTTTTTTTTAAATGAAGAAAAGAGGGAGGGAGGGAAGGAGAGAGAGAGAGAGAGAGAGAGAGAGGGAGAGGGAGAGGGAGAGGGAGAGAGAGAGCGCAGAGGCTGCACCTGAAATAAACCTTTGGCCCCAAGGCCATACATTTTTGCTTTTATTTTTATTTCCTGGGCTTCCCTGTGATAGATTGTGGTCGCACCCCTTTTTCAACTGCCTGAGCCTCACCACAGAAGCTCTCTGGAGTTCTGCACATCACACCAGAAAAGTCTTTAACAGTAAAAATGATCAAAACTGCCCTTCTTTAATATCCGACTCCAGAGACAGGTAGGTGGATCTCTGTGAATGTTTGGGCCAGCCTGGTCTACATCGCAAGTTCCAGACCAGTCAAAGATATGTTGAGAGACCTGTCTTACCAAAAATCTCAATTGACCAACAAAACAAAACAGAACAGACCCATGTTTTACCGGTAAAAACCACTGCTAAGATTTCCCACAAATATGTGGCCGTGGACACTTAATCTTTCTTCCCTCATCCCACACACACCTTCAGGGGTGTCTGCTGGCCCCAGTGCTAACTGCCCTTCGCTTAAAGGAAGATTGCTGGAGGACGGGGAACATACAGACCTCCGTCAGTGCAAAGCCTCCTGGGCCTCTGGCAGGGAAAATCTGATCTTGGGCAAATGTCAGGGTGTCTTTTTGAAATCTGTGTTATGGTATCAGCTCATTGTGGGCATAGGACTTCATCCGGGTTTCATAAATATTGTATGGGACTCTCTCATTGCCACCTTGGTGAGCCTGAGAACACACAACATCCCCCCTCTTTCTACACACCACACACACGCACACACACAGCATGTGTGCATACACACGCATGCACGCACGCACGCACGTATGTGCACACACATACACACAAACAAGCACGCTAACACACGCACGAGAGAGAGAGAGAGAGAGAGAGAGAGAGAGAGAGAGAGAGAGAGAGAGAGTGAGTTCCTCATCGCCATTGCAATCTATTGCTGAGTTGTCATGAAAAGCCAATTGGTGATATTTCAATCACAACATCCCTGTAACAAATTCCATTCAAATTCCTCGGGAAGAGAGTTAAGGCTTCATCCTGCTGCTGGGAGAATGACACGCTAAATGTAGCTTCCTGGGGCCCTGGCAGCCTTCCAGGGCTTTGTAATTTATACTTCTCCTTCTTGGTTCTCCGAGTGACCTTGGAACCTCTGTGCTGCTAGATTTCTTAGGTTCACGAGGGGTAGGGAGCTGGGGGGGGGCACACAACGGGGGACACATGGCACGGTACTAGGGGGGTGCTTGCCACCCCACACCTAAGTGAGCCCTCCCAGGCCCACCCATCCTGTGGGAGTTCAGAGGAAGGATGACAAGACACCCCCGAAAGCTTGTGGCTGGTGATGGGAAGATTGTTTGTGGCTGCTGACCTTTCTGCTAAAATTGATGTCAGCTGTGAAACAGTCAAATGTGGCGCCAAAAGGTGGCTTGCAGGTGACAGGAGTCTCTCTCCTAGCCCCAGCAGCCCGCAGGTAATCCTGGAAGAGCAAGCTGCGGGGGAGGGGCGGTGGGCAATTACACTCAGCAGCTATTTTTGGTTGAGGAATAAACAAAGTGACCCCGGACTGCTGCCAGTACAGAATCTAGCATGGGAGTGGCGTGTAAGAAAGATTAATGTACAATTAAAACCCGTGTATGGGTAAATTACAGGGCGACAGCTATCTAATGCAAACACTGCAACCGTGTAATTAAGAGGAGTTACAGGCTCCCCAGGATCCGTTTGCTGGGGGGAGTGCTGGGGGCCTGCCTGAGGTGTGCATGGGTGGCATCCTGGAGCGCACATGCACATGGCACAGCATGGGGACTACGTGGAGGCAGCAGGAGGGGGCAGTCTGGGGTATATAAGGAATTAGTCCGCTCCTCTGGTCTCCAAGCATCTAGCTTTCTCCAAACTGCTCTGACCGCTGTCTCCCTCTTCACCTTTGCCTCCAAGGCAGTGCGAGAACCCCTTGAATATCTTTTCTAAAACTGTTTTTAATTCCTCCTGCTTTGTCAGCTTTTTAAGAGATATGTTATATTATGTGGAAATTGGATGCTAACAAGATTTGTATGAATAAATTAGACTCTTAACTTTTTATGTTATTACAAAATTGAAATGGACTCTAATGACAGTCAGAATTAATGTTCTGTTTCAAATAAATGCTGGGATGTGACTGGGTTTCCAGTGCAGTCCTCCATAGCCCATCCTACATGGCCTCACCTAGGAAGCCACCTCTGTCCTCCTCCCAGAGGGGTGGCCCTCTCTCGGTTCCCTACGGAATTCCCTGCCCATCCAGTGGTTGGGACCATCTTATATTCTGTTTAGGTCATTAGGTACCAGGGGCTGCTAGGAATAGCTGCTAATGAGGATCCCAATGGCATCCGTAGGGAGAATTGTCCTGGGCCTTGGGTCAAAGCCTCACCTGTATGCAGTGACTGGCTTTGCAGGCAGATGCCCTCCATTCAGACAACCCTTCCAGCCACCAGTCATAAAGTCTTGAATCGGCTCTCTTCTGTCTGGAGCTCTCTCCCCAAGGCCCTCAACGGTCTTTGAGCTATATCTCAAAGTTTCCAGGGAACCCAACCTTCACCCTGGGCATGTTGGGGTTTCTCTTTCCCTAGTCCTCCTTGGCTGAGGTCAGCATCCCCAAGGACCTGTCAGTGACTGTGGTGTCACCGTGCTGAGTCACCTGACATGGACAGAGAGGGAAAATGTCTCATGATGCAGTCCATGCTCACCTGACCCAATGAGTTAGACAGAACACCATCCCAGTAGTGAGGATGCTTCATGGAGCGGAAGTGGGGCAGGGAGAATACAGGAAGGGGCCAGGGCAAGATATAGCCCCTAAGTCTATACTCCAGGAGTCCTGGAAGACGGCTCAATGGGTCAAGTTTTTGTTCAGGCCTAAGGACCTGAGTTCAAATTCTAGCATCCAGGTAAAAGCTGACCTATGACCCCACTGTCGGTAGGGGATGGGAAACAGGTAGGCCAAAGGGAATTGCTGGGGAAGCCAATCTAACTGACTTGGTGGTCTCTAGATTAAGCCAGAGACCTTGGCTCAAAAAAATAAGGTGGAGAAATGGGGAAATGTCACAGTGGACAAAACACCTCCTCTGTCAATGTGAGGACTGGAGTTCATAAAACCCAGACTCACACAGTGGCCGCCTGTGATCCCAGCACTCATGAGGTAGAGACAGAAGATTCATGGGGTAAGCTGGATAACTAGACTGGCTCCCATCTGTGAGCCCCGGGTTCCGTGAGAGATTGCATCAGTACATAAGGTAAGGGAAAGAATGATTGAGGAAGACACTGGACGCTAAGTTTAGGTCACCACACACATACCCACATGCATGAGCCCCCAAATATGCATGTGCACACGTGTGTACACACACACACGCACGCGTGCGCACACACACACACACACACATAGTGTGTTTGATTGAGTAGCAGTGGTTTGAATGAGAAATGCGTCCTATAGTGTTGGGCGTTTGAACCCTTGGTCCTCTGTTGGTGGTGCCGTTTTGGAAGGGTAAGGGAATGTGGCCTCATTGGAGGAAGTCCACCAGGGAGGCAAGATTTGAGAGTAGAAAGCCTCACCTACTTCCAGTTGGTTTGCTCAGCTTCCTGCTTCTGCCGCTATGCCTGTGGATTCAGCCACTATACCCCGCCACAACGGACTCTTATCCCTCTGGAATCATAAGCCAAAGCAAACCCTTTCTTCTCTAAGTTGCTTTTGGTCGTGGCATTGTATCATAGCAACAGGAAAGTAGCTAAAATAGATGATGGGCAATAAAGTAAGACATCCAGGGTCAGCTTCGGGCCTCCATACACACATGGATGGGTGAGCATACCCCTACACATATGTTCTCTCTCTCTCTCTCTCTCTCTCTCTCTCTCTCTCTCTCTCTCTCTCTCTCTCTCTCTCCTATACACCCACACACATACACACCCCCCCCACACAGATACACTCCAGTGACCTGTTTGTTACAGCTGCGTCCCATCTTCTCCCTTTCATCACCCTCTCAATAATGCCATCATATTATAAACCCAATATGAGACTATCCATTGATTAGGTCAACACCCTCATTATCTATTGTCTCTGAAAATGCCATTGCAGACAATTCAAAGATGGGCTTTGCTAATTGGCTATTTACTTCTTTTTTATTTATTTTTTTATTGTTTTATTTTTTGGGGTAGGTGTTTTTTAATGTGGTCGAGTCAACCGTTAAGATGAGCTATCGGTCCAGAATGTTGTTCTGCTCTGGGTCCCCTCTTTAGCTCAGTTCTGGTGTTAAGGAACTGACAGGCTCTGGGGCTCAGTTCGGGTTCCTCCTGCACAGGACTTGAGTAATGGCAGGGCTGCAGAGCTCCCACACGTCTAAGATGCCACAACACAGCTGGGAGTGGGTCAGGCCCCTGGATCTGAGAAAGGAAAAAGAGTCGGGGATTTTCCTGCAGAGGGGAAGGTCTGAGGGGTTGGCCGTGGTGTCAGTCGGGCTCTGTTACCCACAGCTGAGGAGGAGGGGACGGAGGGAGGCTCCTGGCAAGGTGGGGAGAAGGGGCATGGGCAGCTCAGGCACTCAGAAGCTGGGACATTTCTAGTAGAATACTCAGCCCAGGGTGGGCGTGGTTAGCACAGGGACAGTTCAGCTGCCAATCAAAAGGGATGGGAACCAGGGTAGGCAGGTATTCAAACACTTAATATACAGAATGGTTGGGGTGAAGCTCAGTGGTAGATCTCTTGCCTAGTGGGCCAGCGGCTCTGGATGCAACCTCAAGGACTACCTACAATAAAACAATAAAAGAACATGTAGTGTGTGTGTGTGTGTGTGTGTGTGCCTGCCTGCCTGTGTGTGGGTGCGTGTGTGCACATGTGTGTGAAGGCCAGAGGCTGACCCTAGTTGTCTTCCACTGCTCTCACCTTTTGAGACAGGGTGTCTGGCTGAACCCTGATTCAGATAGACAGTCTGATCAATGAGCCCCCCAGGATCCTCCTGTCTTTGCCTCCCCATTGACGTGACATTGATTGAACCTCCACTTTGCCTGTTTTGTTTTGTTTTTTACATGGGTGTTGAGGACCGCACTCAAGTCCTCCCATGTTTGTAGCCAGCGCTTGACCCGCTGAGCCAAACTCTCAGCCTCTCATTTTCTTTGCTTTTGAGGAGGCGTTTTGTCATCCATCGCAGGCTTGTCTCAAATGTGTGATCCTCCTGCCTCCACCTCCCAAGTGCTGGGATTACAGGTGTGCCACCACCATCAGACTAGAATGAGATTTCTGTGCATTTCCTGTCTATGAGAAGATGGGTCTGGAGATGGATAACCACTGAGTTTGCCGAGGGAGATAACTCCCTACCCAAAGTCAAGGGCCTGACATCTCATGTCTGGACAGAAGAGCAGAAAGGGACCTGAATGGTGGCTAAGACTCCATGCCATGGCCCAGAGCTGCTCAGCTCAACACCTCTGGCCTCTGCCCCAGAGGCTGATGAAGTCTCAGTGTCCAGGCGTTTGGACAGGTGGGCTGCTAGTTGGGCTCCAAGCCTTGACAACCCCAGCTTTCCAGGAGGACCCTTCCTCCCTGGGCTCTGGATGAATGTGGAGCAGAAGGGTCTGCCAAAACACTGTAGCCCACTTCGTAGGAGCCCCAGTCTGCACCCGTCCCCACCTTCACAGGAGTGAAAAGGTTACTTCTAGTGAGACTGGCGGATGGGCTTTGGCACCCGCGGAGAGCTAGAGAGAGACAATTAAAGTCTTTGCACCCAGCGCCTGTGTTCTCATATATTGTAACGGAGAGAGGGTCTCCTCCATCACTTTATATTTATAAATGCATAAGTCACATTCATTTTATAAAAATGCAATAATCTTTATGCCTGCCGCACGTAACCTGGTTAATCACTTTATATATCACCAACACCTTTCTCTGGTAATGGATCTGTTTCTATTCCGTTTTTGACATCTGCACCGCGTTCCTTTGCATGAATTTATCATAATTTATATACCCAGTTCCCCGTTGGACATTTTGGTGGTTTTCATTTTTGTTTTTCAATTTTAGAGAACGTTGAAGTGAGCGTTCTTTGCCATATACCTTGGTGTCGTTACAGAATAGATTTCTGGTGATGGAGGGTGCCTCCTCGAACGGTGGGCATGGTTTTAAGACTTGTAACAGTTCCCGACAGATTGCTTTCCAGAAAGACCCAGCGGTGCATGAGTGTGCCTATTTGTTCTCGTAATTGCACCGGCCCAGGGAATCTTTGCTTTTCTAAAATCCCTGTCAATTTGATAGGTTAAAGAGGGCCATAATTATTGCTTTTTAAAAGCATAACTTTTGGGGTCAGGGAGATAGTTCAGTGGTTAAAGCACTTGCCACACAATTGTGAGGACCTGAGTTCAGATCCCTAGAACGCAGGAAATGCCAGGTGAGCATGGAGGCCTGTCTGCAATTCCAGTCTCAGTAGGTGGAGGCTGGGGATCCCTGGGGCAAGCTGGCTAGCAAGGCTACCACGTGCACAAACCCTGGGGTTCACAAGGGACACTGCCTCAATGAATAAGGTGGAAGAGTGATGAAGGCTGATTCTGGATGTTATCCTCAGGCGTGTGCACCTCCAGATACACAGACAGACAGACAGACAGACAGACAGACAGACAGACAGAAAGAAAGAGTACATACATGAAAATGGAAGAGGGAAAACAAATTTTTATATTAAATTTTATTTTAATTTTATATGTGTGAAAGTTTGCCTGCATGTATATGGGCACCACATGTGTGTAGTACCTTTGGAAGACATAAGAGGGCAGTGTATCTCCTGGATGGGAGTTACAGCTGTTCTGAGCCACTCAATGCAGGCACTGGGGACCAAACTCAGGTCCTCTGGAAGAGCAGGAAGTGCTCTTAACCTCTGAGCCCCCTCTCCACCCCCAAATCCACTGTTTTAATTATTGTGTCTTAAGAATACTTTCTTAAAATCTTGGAGGCAAGTTTTATCTTGTTCTTTATGGGATGGCACATTTGATTTTCAAAGTCTTATATGCATTCCAGTTTCATTTAATACCCAACAGAGATTTATGGTGAGTTGTGTTTTATTTTTAGATGAACAAAGGATGAATTTACAAACATACAGGCCTCCAAATAGACTTACCATGTTGAGTTTTCTGATCTATCCGGGTATTCAACAGATATTTATTGGGAATCAATGTGTGTGTTGCTGTCCTAGGCAACAAGGGCACACATATCAGAAAATAAATCCCAGGGACATCTCAGCCTCTGCGGACCATAGTCTAGCAGGAGAACAAGAACTTAGACAAGTCGCAGGAGAATGTTAATCCTCCCTGAGGACTTTGCTCCTCAGACTAACCACTTCCAACTAAACACACCTCATTTATTATT
>NW_004949130.1:3532512-3535290 GCF_000317375.1 Microtus ochrogaster
ATTTGGCATACTAGGGTTACAAGCTTCTAACACATGACAAACTTCGGGGGTAAGTACTAAAACTTTATCCAAAGGATAACACAGCCCCGCTTAGGCCTTTGATCCACCTTCTCCCCTCTCCTTTATCCTACATGGCTGTTCAAAGCCACTACCATTTTCCCACACTATGTAACTTACTGGTGGCCCACAAGGAAGTCATCAGTGAGATGGGAAGGTACCAGCCCTGGTGGGTCCCAGAGGACTTGCCTTCCATGATCTCTAGCTAAGCTCAACTTCCTCAACATCTCACAGAGACTCCAAATCTCCTCCCCTTAGGGATCAAGCACTCAAAGCATGAACCTGCTGGTGACATTTCATATTTAAGCCACAATAGGAAGGAACCTGACTCTCCCTCAGGGACGTGGAAAGCGTCTTCAGGGATTTAAATGGAGAAGGACCATTATTGAGACTTAGTCTGATGGGTCCGTTCGTTGACAGCTGCCGTGATGAGGAGCCATGAGCGCAGTCGCAATAGGAGAGGATGGTCTAGACCAACATGGTGGCAGAGTGGGCATTTCCTAACGGAAACTGAGGGATGGAAACTTTAGGGTCTGAGAGTCTCAAAGGATAGAATTGCCTACACTTTGGATAGGGAGGCCAGCAAAGGGAACAGCCAAGACAAACTTCTTTGGACAAGAAGTTTGGGCAACCGTGTCTACTCTTTGAGAGGTCCAGCTCATCCCCAACTATAGATCTGGGTGACTTGATGAACCTGGAATTACAGAGAGAAGGTAAAGCTGGAGACAGAAAGCTCAGGCGCCATTCACTCGAAGATGGTTGATAAAGCCCCGGACTGATGAAGGTCAGCCAAGGGCGGAATGTAGACAGAAGAGGTCCGTAACAGAACCAGAACGCTCTGCATGAAGCAATCCGAGCAGCGAGGAGGAACTGAAGCAGAGAGGTAAGAAGAGACCTGCTAAGCAAGAAGAAACCAGAAGAGTGGCGTGTCCTGGAACCCCGGGGAAGGAAGTTCATTGTGATGGCTCCCTATGTCAGAGGCTAGTGGCAGGAAGAGTAAGATGAAGGCCAATGGGCTGGAGACGTGGCACAGTGGTGAAGAGCCCTGGCTGCTCTTCCAGAGGACCTGAGTTTGGTTCCCATCATCCCACATGGGTGACTTACAATGCCCTGTAACTCCAGCTCCAGAGGATCCAGAACCCTCTTGTGGCCTTTATGGGACTGCCTCGGGTGTGAGTTCGTGGGAGCACACACACACACACACACACACACACACACACACACACACACACACACACACTTAAAAGATGAGGACCAAAAATTGACCAACAGATTCATCTATGTGTTCTAAGCAAGTGTGGGCTTGGTGGGGTGGTGGGAAGAAGTGTCTTATTGCATGGCTCCAGGAGGGCATGAGGGGAGAGAAGCCAAAGCTCATGTAACTCGAGATATTTAGAAAGGGAAGTGAAGGAATGCAGTGGCAGCAGCGGGAAGAGGGGCTGAGGCTTTTCTGTCTTGGATAGAAGTCGCTCCGTTAGTTCTACATCTAGGTTCTGCATATAAGAGACAGTTTGCAGTATTTGTCTTACCAAGCGAGTGTGGCTTATTTCACTTAACACGATTTCCAGGTCCCATCCAGCTTTCTGCGAATGTCATGATTTTGGTTTTCCAAATTTTCATAAAATTCCATTGTGTGCATATGCCGTATTTTCTGTTGATGGGCGTCCAGGCTGGTTCCTCTTCCTGGCTATTGTGAAGAGCTCAGCTATGACACGGATATGCAAGCCTGTCTGTGATTACATTGATTAAAGGCCTTTGGGTAAATACTCAAGAGTGACAAGATTGGATTGTAAGTTAGTCTATGTGGGATGATATTTTTAAACTTAAAATAATAGTTTATATTACTAGTTTTATAGATAACCAAGGACACCCCCTACACATATGTCTTTAGTCTCTCTGTAGAAATCAACATGATCTTCTCTTTTGATCTATTGGTGCAATAAATTGTATTAATAGCTATTTTAATATTGAACCATTCTGCAATGCACTTCTGAATTAAATTGTAATTGGCTGGTGTACATCACTGCTGTGCTGTATTTCCTGTTCAATAACCATAAGGTTTATAATCTCCTTGTGATTCCTTCTCTTATGAATTATTTAGAATCTTAAACATTTCAAGGACATTTTCCCTTTTCTGCTTTTTAAAAAAATCAATTCCCAGTTTTGTTGTGCTGTACTGAGAGGTTGTGGCTTGTTTGATATTGATTATTTAATTTTAGTTGAGAATTGCTTTGTGTTTTGGCTGGGGTGTGGTCATTGTTGTTTCTTATGCTTGAAACAATGTGTACCTTTAATTATCAAGCGCAGAATTCATGTGTACCCATCCATATACATTCTCTAACTTGGTCTTGTTATGGTCATCTTCTTATAGTATCTTCTACAACTTTAATTTTTTTGGCCTATTTTTATTTATCTACACCAGCGTGTGATTCATTAAAAATCTCCCTAAGTGGTTATGAATTTGTTGATTCTACTTTACAATTTCATCAACTTTGACTCTGTTTTTGTAAAGCAATATTATTAGCTACATACAAGTTCAAGATTATTATATTTTCCTAGAGACTTGCCATATTCTTGATGTAATAACTCCTTAAATCCCTACCGATATTCTTTTGATCAAATAAACTGTAGCTTGACTTAATAGTTATACTGTAAAAATAACTTTGCCTTGGTTATTTGTCTGGGGTGTGTGTGTGTGTGTGTGTGTGTGTGTGTGTGTGT
>NW_004949130.1:3535530-3538340 GCF_000317375.1 Microtus ochrogaster
GAGAGAGAGAGAGAGAGAGAGAGAGAGCAGTATCCAGAAGAGGGCACTGGATCCCCTGGAGCTGGGTTAGAGGAGGTTGTGAGCAGTCATATGGGTGCTGGGAACTGAACTCTGGTCCTCTGCAAAAGCAGTATTTCATCTTAAGCATGAAATCACCTCTCCTGCCCTTCTGTATTCTTTCTTAAAGCTTTATTTTGCTCCACATAGATTGGATTTTCATCCTGGTTTCAAAGGACCAACTGCACCGTCTTCCCTCTCATTTCCCTTTTCTCACTCTCTGTCTTGACACCTGCATCTTCGTTTTGTTTTGTTTTTATTCTTCTCGTGTTTATCCAAGGGCAGCAGAAACAACTGGTTCACACTGGGTGTAGTTTGAGCATATCTGAGACCTCAAAGCCTGCTTCTGTAGTGACACACTTCCTTTAACAAGGCCACACCTCCTAATAGTGCCACTCCCTATGAGCTAAGCACCCAAACACATGAGTCTGTGGGGGCCATATCTATTCAAACCACCACACTTCTTCCTTCCTCCCTTCCCCCCTCTCCCTCCATTCTTCCATTTCTTCTTCTCTTCTGCCCTTCCTTCCATACAGTCTCCTTACAGCCCAGGCTAGCCTCCAGCTCCTGGTCCTCCGGCACTCTTCCTGAGTGCTAGCATTATAGGTGTGCACAGCAGGGCGAGGCCCTTTCCTAACTGCAGTTCCGTTCACCGTCTCTTCAATAGTTTCTTTCCTTGTGTGTCAGTCACTTTTCTGGTTGCTGTGACAATCTGCAAAAGCAACCTCGGCAAGAAAGGGTTTATTTGGCTTCTGGTTGGAGGGTACAGCCTGTCACAGGGGGTGTGCAAATCAGTGACAGCAGCTCCAGCCCTGAGGGCAGGAGCGTGAGGCAGCTGGACGCGCTGTGCCTACAAGCTGGAAGAGAGAGAAAGAGATGCATGCTTATGATCCTCCAGCTTCCTCTTCGTATTCAGTCTGGGGCCCCAGACCAAAGAGCAGTGTCCTTCCCAACATGTCCAGGGTGAGCCTCCCCCTCCTCAGCTGAACGTTTCTGGAACAGACACGAATAAGTTCTGTCTCCTGGGTAATTCCAGTTCCTATCAAGTTTGCAATCGGGGTTAACCATTACACCCCTATTCTGAATGTCAGCCTTTGGACTGCCAGTCACGTGGACAGAGTCGAGCATAAACCTGAATCCTGCAGAGGGCCGCTTAGATCTGACTTTTTCTCAGTCCCTCTGCTTAGCCATCTGCAGAATGGGGACAGTCGTATTAACAAACTCTTTGGTCATCGTGAGGATGGGATAAGTGTAAAGATGCAGAGTGCTGGAGAGAGCCTCTGGTCAGCCTTGGTTCTCGGTGTGCTGTGTAGCTCGGCAGAGACCCTGTGCTGACACTGGCTTGCTTGCCTCAAGCCCATTACAGCAAATCATCCGGAAGGCACTGAACTTTCTTTGGGTCCCCAGGTTGGCATTGCTGTCAGAGTCCCTGTGATTAATGGCGCTGTTTGGGACTTTTCTTATTCCCGTCTCTTAATACTTCACGGTCTCATGTTTCCCATATATGTTACCTGCGTGTTTATGTCGGATTCATCAGGATGCCAGCATTTTCTACTTCGATAACGAGTCTATTCTTAATCCCTGGAAACGTGCTTTTGAAATTCCAATCGCTATAGTTTTCATTTCTTGAAACTCTAAGGAGATATTGAAAATCTACATGCCTGCCTTTTATGGTTTCCTGTTTTTTTTTTCTTTATTGCTTGGATTCTTTAAAAAAAACAAAACCAAACGTTCTTTTGAGACAGTGTCTCACTGTGCAACCCAGACGGGCCTTGAATTTGCTATGTAGCTCAGGCTGGCTTCAAATTCACAGCTATTCTCCTGCCTCAGCTTTACAGACACGAGCCATCTTCCCTAGCTTGATCCTATCTGTCCCTTCAGTGGTTTAAAATGGAAATGTTCACATAAACAATAAGTAAATTCATGCAAATTGGATTCTTCCCTCAGCTTAGGTTCTGATCTGTTTCCTCCTCCTCCGACTTCACCGTGAGTCATTTCCGTGTGTGGATTATGGCTTCTATGGAATATTCGACAGGAGCAAAAATTATCCAGACTAATTTAAGGTTGGTAGGATTTTTTTTTAATGCTATCCCTGTGCTTCTTGAGTTGTCAAAATTGGGAATTATCTCTGCTGGGAGCTTGCATGCATGCAAAAACCCAGGACCTATTTGTCCTTTTATTTCTGTAGTGAGGGTGGGGAGTCCAGGATCACATAGGTAATAGAAGCGTGGATTCCACAGCCACAGAGTTGGGTGTGCGCTGACTTCCTTTCCCCAGAAAGCATTTCCCCTTTGTACAGGAATTTTAAAAAGTTTTGCTTTGCCTTTTAATTGCATTTACTGTAATAGTGTGTGTGTGTGTGCGCGCGCGTGCGTGCGCGTATGTGTGTTTGTGTGTGCCACAGCACATGTGTACAAGCCAGAGGAGGAGAATTTTTGGGTGTCAGTTCTCTCCTTCTCTCATGTGCGTTCCAGGGGTTGGAGCTGAAGACCTGGTCTCCGTGATTCTGCTTTCTGGGAGCTGGGATTTCAGGTCTTGAGACACCATGCCTGGCTTGAGTTTGAGGCTAGGTTTCACTACACTGAGATGGCAGCCCCTGAAAGTCCAGCTCAGTTCCTTGTCATACAGGGGTCCAGGCTGCATTGACTCCATGTGTGAGCACCAAGGCCCCAGACCCTGACCTCTGGGGTCTTTCGTCCATCCTTTGGGACTCGTGGAAACATTAGTATCATTTCCACATCTCCTCCTCCCTC
>NW_004949130.1:3538770-3539534 GCF_000317375.1 Microtus ochrogaster
CCTCCTCTTCTCCCTCCTCCTCTTCCCCCTCCTCCTCTTCTCCCTCCTCCTCTTCTCCCTCCTCCTCTTCCCCCTCCTCTCTTCCTCCTCCTCTTCTTCCCCTCACTTCTTTCTCCTCCTTCTCCTCATACTTCGCCTTTCCCCCGTCCTCTCTCCCCCTCTCCATAGTAAAGGGATCTTAGAAGTATGTATTTAATTGTTTTATGTTCTGTTTTCTCCAGCAGTCCTGTGCATTTGTGCTGGGGGCTGGTGCCGAGGAGGCTGTGTATGTCTGCCATGATCTTTTATTTAGACTTTCTGCATCTATAGTAACAAGCAAGATTAGTCTGTGATTTTATTTTTCTTTCATATTTGGCAGGTTTTAGTAGCAGGGTTATGCGTTATTCATAAAATTAATTAGGAAGTTTTCCTGCTTTCTTTATCCTCTGGAACATTTTAAATGGGAGAGAAAACGTCTTTTCCTCGAAGGTTGTAACTAGTGGAGGACAATGCTCTCCGGGGTGGGGGTGCAAGTTTCACACATTTATTTTCTATCCAGATTCCCCACATTTTAAATCAGTTTGTATGACTTTTGCCTCCTAAGACTACCATACATTCAATCAAAAAGTTAAAATAGAATTCTTTGTAGTACTGTCGTATTGTAACAATGTTTTTTGCACAAATGCTACTATCTCTTTCTCATTAGTGCTTTTTCCTCTACTCCCCGCACACACTTTTTTCATTGCTGAGCATGAAACCTGGGGCCTTAAGCATGTTAGGTACTG
>NW_004949130.1:3539919-3543377 GCF_000317375.1 Microtus ochrogaster
CCCCTCACTGAGGGTTTGTAGGCTGGTGTGCCACCGCTGAACTATACAGCCTCATAGCCATCCATCCCAGTGCCAGGGATCTCTGCTTTCTCGGTTAGAACTTTCCTAGAGATGGATCTGTTCCATTTGCCCTCGTGACAGAGAGCTGCTGGATTCCTTCGTCCTCTGAACAGCAATTCTTTCTCTCCCTATCTTAAATAACGCCAGGAATTTCTTACTCCGTTCTCCGTTTCTAAAAGTTGAATGTCCAGGTCATTTATTATCTTTTTAAGAAAGGAATGTAACACTCAAACCAGGAGTGTTCTTCAAGCACTGTTCTGGCTGCCTTCCATAAGTTTTGATTGGCACAAGTTGCCATTATCATAATTTTTCATCTTTTAAAATTGCTGTTTTTATTTCCTCCTTGATGTGAGAGAAGTGTTCAGGAGAATACCTGAGAGTGTCTACTTTTTCTTTTATTATTAATTTCAGGCTCAATAGTAATACATACTATCCATTTCTGAAGAATTGCCACGCTCTCACGAAATCTAAGATGCTGCCGGTTATAATGCACACCATTATTTTTGGTACCAGTGGAAAGGCTCTAACATCTCATCAGTTCTTAGAAGCATCCTGGTTTCAGAGCTGATGTCAAAAGAGATAAAAAAAAAATCCACCTTAAACGTGCATCACGATGAGAGGTGTATTCTAAAGTACATTTCTTCACAACATACTGTAACAGGGCATGTAGTCTGCCACCACTCAAAAAAATATTTTCCGTGTTTTGCCTGCAGGTGTGTCTGTGCACCATGTGTATGTGGTGCCCACAGAGTCCAGAAGAGGGTGCTAGATCCCCTGGAGCTGGAGTTCCATGTGGTTGGGAGCTCCTGTGTGGGTGCTGGGAACTGAACCCAGGTCCTTTAGAAAAGCAGTCAGCTTTTAGAAGCCAGTGAGCCATCTCGCCAGTGAATACATACATATACATCATATACATATGCATACATATGTATTTCTACACATGTGGGAACAAATTTACACACACATGTAAAAACAAGTGTGGGCTGTGCGCCTCAAGTCTTCTATATCCTGTCGTTCTCCTTAAGCCCCATGATCATTCTGAGTTTGAATGAGACCTGTTGAAATGTTCTGCTCTGCTGATGGTATGTTAATTTTGCTTGTGATTGTGATATTGTGGCTTTCATCCCTGACTCCTGGCCCTTAACCCCCTCCTCAAGCCTTTGAAACAGGAACTTCCCTTCCTCAGAAAAGGTCAAGTATAGATTTTCTATTTTCTTCCGTCAAAAACAATTTTGTAGTCAGTATGTTTCCTTCCTTTTTTAATATTCTATTTTACTGCATTTTGGCTAGATAATGACTTCTGTGGAGATTTCTTTTTCTGTAGTCTAACATAAGCCAACTTTTCTAAATAATCTTTGATTGACTGAAGAAAACTGTATTCTGCCTGCTGAACACAAAAGTGTGTTGGAAAGCCAGATTTCATTAGTTAGATTCTTCGTAGCCCTTTAAAAAATATTTTTATTTTATTTTTAGTTGTGTATGTACATGTGTCTGTGTGTGGGTCAGTGCATGTGGGTGCAGTGTCCATGGAGGCCAGAAGAGGGTGTCAGATAACCTGGAGCTGGAGTTACATGGGGTTGTGAGCTGTATGACCTAGCGTGGATGCTGTGAATTCCACGCAAGAACAATGCTCACTTTTACCCTCTGAGCCACCTCTCCTGGTCCTAACCCTTAGTGTTCTTCACTTAATTTTATTTTGATTTGGTTTTATGAGAAAAGATCTCACCCTAGCTCAGGTTAGCCTTAAATTCCTTCCTACGTTAGCCTCTTCAGTGCTGGGATTACAGTCATAAGCAGTCACTTCCTAGCTTGTCCTCACTTAATTTTAATTTAAAATTCAATACTAATTAAATTTAATAATTTTCTCATTTAAAATGTGGTATGCACCTTTAATCCCAGCACTTGGGAGATACAGGCAGGTGGATCTCTGTAAGTTTGAGGCCAGCTTGGCCTATATAACAAGGTCCAGGACAGCCACAGATACATAGTTAGACCCTGTCTCAAATTAACAACCACAAAAACAAAAAACAGGGGACTGGAGAGATGACTCAGCAGTTAAGAACACTGGCTGCTCTTTCAGAGGACCTAGGGTTCCATGCCCAGCACCCACACATTGGCCTGCAATTGTCCTTAACTCAAGTCCCAGGGGATCTGATGCCCCTTCTGGCCTCCATGGATACCAGGCACGCACACACATGGTGCACAGACACACATGTAGGTGAGATACACATACACATACAACAAATTAAGTAAATGAATAATTTTCTTAAACCCTAAACAAATCAAGAAGTGTTAAAACCTTGAGCAGTAGCGGTTTGTGGTTCTTCTTTCCCCTTGACCTTTGCTCTATAGATCGGTGCTGTGCTGTGAAATGCAGAGTGGCCCTTGGCAGGTGCCCTCTGTGGGGGTGACCCCTGGGCTCTTCTCAAAGCCATCTCCTCTCTCAGATTTGGGCTTTTATACTTTGCCCAGGCTCCTAACCTCTGTGCATCTGACCAGATCTCTGTTCTGTGGCTTTCAGGGACACCCCCCTGCCCCCACCTTTCTGACCGTGATCAGCCACTATGATTTGAATACGTGTCTCCTAAAAGCTTATGACTTAAGTGCTTGGTACCCAGCCCTTGGTGCTACCGAGAGGTAGTGGAGTCTCTGGAAGGTGGTGCCCAATAGAAGGAAGTAGATTTTTTTTTTGTTTTTTGTTTTTTTGGTTTTGTTTGTTTGTTTGTTTGTTTTTTGAGACAGGGTTTCTCTGTAGTTTCTGAGGTTGTCCTGAAACTTGCTCTTAGACCAGGCCAGCCTCAAACTCGCAGAGATCCGCCTGCCTCTGCCTCCCAAATGCTGGGGTTAAAGGCGTGTGCCACCACAACACGGCTAAAGGAAGTAGATTATTGAGGGTGTGCATGAAAGGGGATATTGGGATGTCAGCCCCCATCTTGTGTTCCCACTTCTTCCTGGATGCCAAGGGCAAACAGGTCACTCTACCACATGCTTCGGTTGTACCACATTCCATGGACCCAAGCAACCGTGCCAAATGATCATGGACTGGCACTGCTATGACTGTGAGCCAAAGTGAACCTTTCTACTTTTTAAGTTGATTGCATCAGGCATTTTGTGACAGCAAAATGAACCTAACATGCCAGCTCTTGTCTGGGGATACAGGCCTACCTTTTCTCTGATTTTTGTGTTTCTTTGATCTTTTTGGTGGGGAATTTGTGAAGAAGAGGAATTTACCAAGCCATCTGTGGTATTAAGCAGCTCTGACTGCATTTGTAGTCTGGGGACACTGGATACTTTGGATGCTCCCCTACGCTATATATGTAATGTTTATTCCTACACATACATACCCATAATAAAGCGTAAGCTATAAATTGGCCACAGTAAGAGATTAATAACTAATAGTG
>NW_004949130.1:3544297-3554435 GCF_000317375.1 Microtus ochrogaster
TCCCGCCCCCAGCTCCAGGAGTGCATTCCCGCCCCCACCTCCAGGAGTGCAGCCCCGCCCCCAGCTCCAGGATTGCATTCCCGCCCCCACCTCCAGGAGTGCAGTCCCGCCCCCACAGGGGTCCTCGTCTTTCCCCAGAAGAGAGTTGCACAGCAGGACCATCCAGACGTGCCTGTGCCAGGCCTGGTTCTTTCTGACAGCACCCACAGCCTCTGCTTCAGCCCCCCCCCCCAACTATTTTATCTGCCCACCCCCACCCGGAGCACACGGAGAATAGGTGAGAGAGAGCTGACCCTCATGACTCTGTTCTCCACCTGCGGCAGAGCTGGTCTTGGAAAGGAAAATGTCCAATATCCCTCTCCCGGTTACAGGCTGCCCAACAGACCAACGTGAGGAACGCGCCTCACTGCGGCCCCTTTCCCGGCCCTGCCTCCTCAGCAGGCCTCCCTTTGCATCAGGCGAGGTGGCTCGCTGGGGTCCTTTGCTCCATAGCATCCCTGGGAACTCTGTAGGGCCAGCCAGGTTCAGGCACACCGACCAGCGCACAGTAGGTGCTCACTAAGGGTTTCTGAAACAGCAATAATCTGAAGGTGCAGGGGTGGGAGGGAGAGAGGGGAGGAGGCGGCCTTGCGAAGTGGGGAGGAAAGGCTGCTGGTGAGCCAGGCCCCAGGCTCTGCTCGGCTGTTCCAGCTCCCGAGTTTGCCGCACTGTTCCCAGCGGGTGCCAACTCTGAATGCCTGCTTAAGTCACTCCACGAAGCTCAGCTTCTCAATCTGTTTTTTATTTGCAAGGGCCAGATCCGTCTTCCTTTTTTAAAAGTCAAGCTTCTGAGAAAGTCATTTATATTCACAGTGATTCTCCTTTCAAATAGCTTCTTTGAATGGGGTGTTTGGAGTTGTGGATCATAGGGGCTGAACCAGCAGATGCCGCGGGGCACGCAGAACCTCCTTGACAGGATTCCTGGAATTGGTGGATGGAGAGGACAATCTCAAGGAGCTGGGCTCTGCCGCAAGGACCTTCAGTCTATCTACTGAGGGGTCAATTTCTAAAATGACCTGTGCGCCACTTTCCTGTGCTTAGGGTGCAACATGTCCCCAACAGGGTCATATATTTTGAACTCTTGGTCCCCCAGCCAGTGGAGTTGTTGCGGTGCCTGTGGAACCTCCAGGAGGCAGGGCTGAGTCATGGAGGTTGGGGGAGCTCTCGTTCCCTGCCGAGGTGTGCTCCCCAGCCTGCCAAGACTCCTGGGGTCTGAACTGCTCACACCTGAACTCCAGTGTGCTTTCCCCATCGGTAACTTTCAGAAACTGAACAAACGAATCTCTCTTCCCTTAAGCTGCTGCCGTTAGGTGTTTTCTCATGGAGATCATAAGCAAAGTGGGTGCTATTTGGGGTATGGGGTGGGCTGTGTATGCTAAGCATAGTGACTGATTCTGGTGTTTGTGCGGAGTATTAGATTCTGTACCCACACCTTGGAAAATTCCAGCCGGCTAGGAAGCGTACAGTAAGTCTGTTTATGCTACCTGGCTAAATAAGATATTCAAAGCCATTCTTTAAAAAGAAATGTATTTTTAAAAATTATTTTTTTATGTGTCTGAGTGTTTTGCTTGCATGTATGTCTGTGCACCGCATGTGTCCTTGGAGCTGTAGTGAAGGACAGTTGATGTGATGCTGGAAATTGAACCTAAGACCTCTGCAAGAACAGTGTTTTTAACCACTGAGCCATCTCTCCAGCCCCAAGATTTATGTGTGTGTGTGTGTGTGTGTGTGTGTGTGTGTATTGGTGGTATGTGCACACATGAGTGCAGTTGCTTACAGAGACCAGAAAAGGGCATCACATCTCCTGGCACTGGAATTCAACCTGATGAGGTGCTGGGAACCAAACTGATCCCCTGGAAGAGCAGTGAGCACTTCACCTCTGAACTGTCTCTTCAAGCCCCGTGTATGTATAATTTGTGGCAAAAGCCGCCATGTGCTAAAGGCTGCAGCTCTATGGCCTCTGCTTCCCTCTGTAAGTATCCATCAAGAGCAAGTCAGGGAAGGATTCTGCCAGTGGCCCCGGTATGGCGTGGCCTGAAGTGGGTGCAACCTTCAGAGGAATCTTTGCTTTAATCACATTGCTTGAAAGTTCTCCTTGTGAGACTGTTTTCCTGTGTGCTCATGTATGGATTTAGAATCGGGAATCAATATGGCTTACCCTCAGCTTCCGGCATCTTCACTTTTCTTTCTTTGAGTGATGGTGTTGAATGGCTAGCCCGAAGTTTAATGGAAAACCCTAAAAGTTAATTGACAGGTAATTTATGAAGGAACTGTATGTGTAGTTTAGGCTGTAGGTCAGAAAGTTTTCTCGGGAAGGTGGCGGATGTTTCGGGCTTTGGGCTGAATATACTTAGCTGTGATACCGCAAGGGACAACAGCCACAGATGAAGTGAAAAAATGGATGTGGCTGTGTTCCAATAAAAGTTTATTTGCGAGGCTGGGGATGTGGCTCCATGGTAGAGCACTTGTCTAGCATATATACAAGGTCCTAGGTTCACTCCGAAGCCCATGCAGAAAGCAAAAAAAAAAAAAAATTAAATTAAATTAAAAAAAAGATGTAAAGCTTTATTAAGGAAACAGGTGGCAGGCTTGTTTGGTCCCTGGGCCATCGTTTGTGCATTCTTGACTGATGTGTGCACAGAAGGCTGTGAAGCCAGAGGGGCAGGGTAGGGTTCTAAACAGAACAGTTATGCTGAAGAACTGGAGAACTTTATTTTTAGAGCATTTTTTTTTTCTTTTTGGTTTTTGTTTGAGACAGGGTTTTGCTGTAGCTTTGTAGACCAGGCTGGACTCAAACTCACAGACATCCACCTGCCTCTGCCTCCCGAGTGCTGGGATTAAAGGTGTGTGCCACCACCGCCCAGCCAGAATATCATTATTTATTAGATCCTTATTATGTATTGTTATTAGATTTACTTATTTTATATGTATGAGTGTTATGGCTTCTTGTGTATCTGTACCGCGTATGTGCCTGGTTCCCTCAGAGGCTGGAAGAGGGCTTGGGATCCCCTTGAATTGAAGTTCCAGATGGTTGTGAGCCACATAGGTGCCAGGAACTGAACCCGGGTCCTCTGGAAGAACAGCCATGACTGTTCTTATGTGTCTGTATAGGTCTGTGCATGAGTGAGTACAGGCATCCATAGAGACCAGAGAGGTGTCAGAATCCCTGGAGCTGGAGTTTTGGGCAGTTGTGAGCTGCCAGGTGTGGGTTCCGGGAATTGAACTCAGGTCCTCTCTAAGAGCAGTATATGTGCTTTTAACCCCTGAGCCATCTCTCCTGCTGCCAGAGATGCTTGACTGAAGCATAGTCCTGTAGTCTCTTCCACTGGGGCCAGGGCTTCCAGAGGTCAGGAGTGGGACCGATTCCTCTGTGACTCTTGTGGGAGGGGTCTCTGGAAGGTAGCTTAGCAACTTTCGATTCTGGGCAAGTTTGAGGAGCTTACAGGGGACTGGCTGACACTCAGGACACAATCAGAGAGATGAACAAGGCTCTCCTTGAGTGACTCGCAGAGCCCAAGGGAAAGCCCATAAGTCAGGATAGAGCAGACAAAGCCTGTGGCATCCCACGCTGGGTGCTAAAAGGCAACCCTGGCCTCCTTGGTGGCACCGGGAACTGCTCTGCTTCTTTCATTTTTCCTGAGCCTCAAACATGAGCTGGTGGCTCAGAGCACTGACAGGAAGTGTGTGGGGGAGGGCAGGAAGAGTCTATTAGTGTGGAGCTGTGTAGGCCGTGTTGATTAGTCACGTGACTGTAGATAGGCCATGCTTGTCTGGGATGGAGAACTTTCCATAACCGATGACTAGCAAACTCAGGGAGTTCCTTTCTCCATGCCCACCGAAGCCCACCTGGCTGCGTGTGAGCGTGCACGAGTGTGCACCTGCAGATGTGTGAACATATTGGTTAGCTTCTCACTGTGGTGACCAAAACTCTCGACGGAGGAGACTATTTGCAGGAGAGATTTTATTCAGGTTCACAATTCAGAGTTCAGTCTGTCACGACCGGAAAGCCTGGCAGAGCAACTCAGTTGACATTATGTGGCTCGGGGTGCCAAGAGTGGCCAGGGATAATGTGTCCCCAAGGACCTACTTCCTCCAGGTAGTTAGTACCCATCTTGCAAGGCTCTGCAACCTCCCACAAGGGGACCGGCTTTCAAAACATGAGCCTGGTGGAGATGTTTCATATTTGAAACCTTAACAGTGAGCCAACACAGAGGACTCCAGCATCTAACCCCATTGTCCCAGACACAATCCTGTCTGCCTAGGAGGAAGGGGATGGTGAAAAGCAGGATCACCTCAGCAGAGAGAAGTGGAGTCTCTAGAAAGTGGGAGGGGCTGAGGGGGGGGAAGCTGCAAGCTGTGCACAGCAGGGGTCGTGGGCCAAGGTGAGGAAAGGAAGTTACCAGTCAAGACAGAGGGAGAAAGTGAAGGCTCCACACTTGGTGAGGTTTAAAGACAGACTTAATTAGAAGTCAGTTGTTATGTGATATTGTTATGCAAATTCTCACGGAAGCCGCCAAGAGCCAGCCTGATAGGCCAGATCTTAAGTGTTCTTGGCTGTGGGTGTGGGCAGTGTGCACCTGTGTTTGGGCACACACCGAGACCGGCACAGATCAGTACAGCAAGCACCATGTGGTCTTGAATAATGGTGTTTGTGGATGGAGGTGGGAAGAGAGGTGTATGCCTTTGTTCCCCAGCAGACCAATGGTCAGGCCCCAAGAAGATCTCACCTGTCACCACCCAGTGCTTTCATTACTTTTCTTGTTCATGATAAACAAACGAACAAACAAAAACACACCTGGGAGAAGCAACTGAAAGGAGGAAGGGTTTGTTTCCGGTTCGTGGTTGGCGAGGATGTGGTACATCGTGTTGGGGAGCATGCTCATGGCTGGACTAGCAGCCCAGGGAGGCTGTTGTTTACATTGTGTCTGCAGGGGAGAAGGGAGCTCTGGCATGGCTACTTACTTAGAAGCACTGTGACCCTGTGTCCAAAGCTCCTACCTCTAGTCCAGTTGCCACCAGCTGGAAGCGGTTCCAACACTCGAGGGTCTGGGGGATGTTCTCCACTCGAACCCTAATACCCAGAAACTCCTTTCCTGGATCCAAGGCTGACTGTTATAGAAAGGATGCTGGGAAGAGCAGCAGAGGAGAAAGGCTTAATGCCTCCCCTGAGCAAGATTCCTCCCCGGCAGGAAATCGGATCCAATTCACACCCTCGCCCAGCCCCACAAGAACGGGCTGGCTCCGGCTGTGTTTGGTAACATCGCAACAAACGGCCACCTTGTCTCTATTTTGGTTCCTGCCAGTGCGTCTACTTTCTGCACCTTTTCCAAAGTGTTCTTTCCTTCTGGAAGGCTCCAGTGCCAAGCACCCCCAGCTCCTTCCCGTTTTGGTAAATTAGGGAACAAATGGTGCCAAGTTGTTCTCGGCTCTTTCGCGAGATGATTCGTAACCAGCTTATTTTCTTTTCCTCCATTGAGTGAACGCATTAAAGCTAAAATTAAATCATTACCCGCAGCACACACGACAATCCCCTTCATAATTACATCCTCTTAATTGGCATCCAAGAGCCCGGCTCATTTATAGTTCTCACTGCAAAATATCTCTGACACGTTGGTTTATTTTTTAATTAATTAATTTTTTTTAAGGTTTAAAGGTCAACAAGAATATCTTACCTTAATTTGACAAGTGTGCAAGGAATGATGCTAGGCTCATTTGTGTTCAGGTAATGTACAAAGAGATCTATAAATCAAGTGGGGGTGGGATAGTAGATGATGCCGTACCGGAGCCATCTGCCTCCATTCTCAGAAAGAAATCGATACCACAACGAAAGCGCCAAAGATGGGCTGATTTATGCCCCTGTGTCAGGCGCGAGATGTTGGCCATTTTTAGCATCACGTCATATCCTAAAACAACAGGGTCTGCTGGGGGATGGATGAGAATGACACCGCAACCTTACTTTATATATGTCAAAGAGTAAGTTGTGTGTGTGTGTGTGTGTGTGCGTGCGCACGCGTGCGCGCGTGTCTTCAAGAAAGGGTGACCCTAAGGTCCCCTCATCCCCGTGACTTTGCCTCTTCTGACACTGCCTTTGCAAAAGCCGCTGCACATGCCTCAGTAGTGCGGAAGAGAATTAACTAGACTGCGTTGTGGTGATTGTTGCCAGGGGACAGAGGCTTCCGCTTGGGAATCCTGGATTTTCCATACTGCGCATGCTGCTCCAAACCTTGCCTTCCTTTTGTGGGGGCCTACCTTGACCTTCACGGCTCAAGTTAGAGAGAAGCCACAGGCTCTACCATGCTGGATGTTGGGGCTTGGTCCACCATTGTTTGAAACAGGAGGAGGCAAGGTAAGGGGATTCGCGAGGCTGGAAGGAAAGCTTTGGTGCAAGTAGACTTTGGAAAACCAAGCTGAATTATCGCACCATAATTCGTGTGGGGTGTTGCACAGTTTTGCGGGGAAATGGAAGAGATGAAGGCCAGATCAGAGGACCCCATGGGACAGTGTATCAGGATTACTGGGGAATGGGGAGTAGCTGAGGAAGAAATTCAATAATCAGGGGAGATTTTGTTGCAGGGATTCAGCATATAAAATTAGAGTTTTTGTAGGGAATTGATGGTAGGACAAAGATTCTCATCAGCTCCCATGTGTGTAAGACTCTGATTTGGGGATCTGGAGGCTTTGCCTGTGCTGCTTATGTTATAGCTGTCACCGTGCATTCCTGTTGCCGTATATGTCATGGTCTGTGCCCCGTGTCACAAAGGTGTCTTCTTTTTCTACATTAAGACATGCTTTAAGGAAAAGTTTGGTGCTTTGGTTTGACAGCAGAGGACAAGTTTGGGAAACTTGTTTGTGTGACATCTCTGGTGGATCCCTTCCATGACCTTAAGGTGGTCTGAGGTTACAATTGGGGATGCCAAGGGCCCCTGAGGCTGCACGGGCAGCGTGCACACCCTGTTGACGGCATGCCAGACAAACCCACAGGCACATTCAGCTGTTTGGAACCCAATATAGATAAACACGTGGCCTGCCGCAGGCCCCTCTGGCTCGCCACCGAGGTCTCCAGTGGTATCTTCAAATCACACATGAGCATCAGCTCTCTTGTCGTTTGATTCTTTGTCCCTTTTGGGAGTACCTGAAGACAATGCTGGAGGCTCCTCTTCAGAAGAGCAGGACAAAGTCCTTGCGACCCTTAGAGACACAGATCCTCACCTTCGGGGAGGGGAGAATCCCATGAAACCCACACCAAGAACTTACAAATTCTTGACTTCATAAAAAAAAAAAAATAGAAAAGATAGCCCAGCGGACTTCAAGATTATTATTACTACTACTGAAAGACCCTACAGACCCCCTCCTCAAAACCAGCAGCTAGCATGCTCCCGAGGGAACGTCCTGTTTGCTTTAAAAAAAATTCTCCGGATTAGCAGCCAGCCTGCTCTCGTAAGAACATCCCATGTGCTTGAGAGAGCAGGATGTCTTGAGATAGGGAGACTGCAAGGCAGGATATCAATAAGCACATCAACAAAGCAGGTTGACTGCAAAACAGGATATCTATAAAGATAGGAACAGGATGACTATTGCCAAACATCCATCTGTAAACTTGCTGTTTGCTCTTCCCTATAAAAAGCCTGCCCTCCAGTTACCAGGCGCACAAAGTCCTCCGAAAGACTTTGCTGCCCACGTGTTTACTCAATAAACCTCTTGCTAATTGCATCCTGTGGCCTGGTCTCGGAGTGTCCTGGTTCTGGGGTCTTCATCGGAGAAAAAGGTCCTCTCTGAGGGTCTTTCACTACTACTACTATTATTAGTATTACATGTCATCATATTTTGTTTGTGTTTTAACAAATACAGCTTGCCTGAAGATCAGAGTGCGAAGCTAGCCACATCAGATAGCCATAGAGGCCAGGCAGTGGTGGCACACACCTTTAATCCCAGCACTCAGGAGACAGAGGCAGACGATCTCTGAGAGTTCAAGGCCACCTGGGGCTACACAAGATGGAATCAGTCTGAAAGAGAAACAAAGCCAAGCTGTAGCGGTGCACACATTAATCCCAGCACTAGGGAGGTAGAGACAGGAGTGATATGGCTGGGCGGAGAGAGGAATAGAAGGCGGGAGAAGACAGGAGCTCTTTTGTCTGAGGACTAGTAGAGAAAGGATCCCCCATTCAGTCTGAGGGTTTCATAGAGGTAAGAACTAGTGGCTGGCTGTTCTGCTTCTCTGGTCTTTCAGCTTTCACTCCCTAATATCTGACTCTGGGTTTTTATTATTAAGACCAATTAGATTCACCTTGTAATTATATTTAGTTTTTTGAAAGGGATTATGTGCCATTGTGTATGTGGAGGTCAGAGGACAACTTGTCAGTTTTATCCTTCTGCCATGTGGGTCCTGCCATGCTGAACTCATAACATCAGGCAAACATGTTACCTGATGAGCTGGGTATGGTGCACGCCTTTACTACCAGCACTCAGGAGGCAGAAGCAGGCAGATCTCTGAGTTCAAGGCCAGCCTGATCTACATAGTGAATTACAGACCAGCTAGAGCTACATAATCAAAAATAAAGAGATAGATAGATAAATAAATGAAAAAAAAGAAAAATGGTACCACACTCAGAGGCCTTTTTATTTTTTGTGCCCAGCTACCACTTTAATGGAAGTGGCTGGTTTTGAGTTTTTTTAAAAAGTTAGATCTATTTCTTGGCTATTAATTGGGATGGCTGGATGAGACGAGAAAGCACACGCAAGCTCCTGGTGGTGTGGCACATCGTTAAAGATGGCACCTACTAGGAAGGCTGAGGGGCAAACTCTCAGGTGGAGGAATGACCGTTGGATTGTTCAGGACAGCAATTAAGCTATGTGCCTCCAAGCCTCTAGTAGACAGGTATAAACCTCCTCAGAGGGTTACTCAGTCTAGGGGTTGTAACCCGCCTGGCAGTTCAGTAATTCCAGGGTCCCGGGGAGGCGCTATCTGGAAGATATGGGGGGAAAGAGAGGAAGAAGGCCATGCTAGGTTTGTCAGAACCTCCGTTTATTAGAGTGTGGTTACAGCTTATATAGGATGAGGAATTTGGGGTGGGGGCAGGAGCCTGGGCTCTTGCCGCGTGGTCCACGGTCACAGAGGCCAGGAGGTTACGTTTGGTCAGGTCATGTAGGCCAGCAGTTCACAGGTTGACACACCTAGTTCTCTAGATAATTGGAGTGTGGGGCGGGTTCTGCTAACAGATAGCTCTCTATTAACAGATAATTGGGTTGGGGTAGACTCTGTCAATAGAACAGTTCTCAATACAATTGGGGGTGTGGGGTTCTCTGCAGACTCCCCAGCACGATGGTTCCTGTAATAATTTTGGGGGGGGAAACGGCTCCTGACAGACAGGTGTTTGAGTATTCCCAGCACAAGCAACAAAAACATGAGGTGATGGATACGGTAATTGCCCTGGTTTGATCATTACACAGTGTGTACATGCATTTAAATGTCACACTGGACCCCCGTAAACGTGTACAAGGACTACGAGTCAATTCAGAACCGCAAAGGAACAGGCGCTGGAGGGAAGACTCAGTTAGTGAAGCGCTGGCCCTGCAATCGTGAGGACCTGAGTTTGACCCCTACTCGTGTAAAAACTGCTGGGTGGGTGGCGTGTGCTTGTAAGCACATTGCTGGGCATGCCGATCTCTGGGGCTCACTAGCCGGCTGGGCTAGCCTCAGTTAAGAGCTCCAAACCAATGGGAGAACCTGTTTCAGTGAAGATGGACACTGTACCTGAGGATGCCACCTGAGTTCATCCTTTAAGGCTAAAGGCACACATCCTTTAAGGCGTGCGTAGGCACACACGCATATACTCACATGCATACCCGTTTGCATGAGAGCACATCTGCGCAGCTCACATCTACACACACTCATAAAAAAATCTTTTTTTCAAGACAGGGTTTCTCTGTGTAGCCCTGGTTGTCCTGGAATTCACTTTGTAGACCAGGCTGGCCTCGAACTCAGGGATCTTCTTGCCTCTGTGTTGCAGTGAGGGTGCTGGGTTCATACGGGTCCATGGACATAAGACCCAGAGGTACTGGTACCATAAGAATGAAATCAGCACTGGGCAGTGGTGGCACA
>NW_004949130.1:3555106-3557967 GCF_000317375.1 Microtus ochrogaster
GTGTGTGTGTGTGTGTGTGTGTGTGTGTGTGTGTGTGTGTGTGTGTGTAGAAGAAAACCTACAAATATTTTGAAAACACACTCTATCATACTCTGCCAAGCATCAACTTTTAGCATTTTGCCAGAATTTTTAGGAGACTTCAACCTTACAAGCAAAGTAATTAATTATGTAAAAAGAGGGGGAGAAACACTCCACAAGGCAACAAAAACCAACTCAACAGGACAAATTAAATGCCACCCTGTTCCCACGATCCCGTGGAATTTACCGTGGGTCGTTTCTAATGGTCCACTGGGCGTGGTGGCACACGCCTGTGAAGACGGACCCTTGTGAGCCAGGAGAATTGGGGTTTCAGAGCCATGCCAGTCTGTGTGTTGAAATCTAATTTGTGGACTGGATCCTTCTGAGTTGATCTGAAGTTATCAGAGGTGATATACCTTACGCTTAGCTATCAGGGAAGAGTCCCAACCACCTCACACCCTGCAAATAGATGTTCTGCACAGAGCTTGGCATCTCCAGCAGCCACGGTTCAGAAAGCACTTCGAATACAAACTGTACAGATGACTATCATCCCTGCTGCTCTTCGGGACACCAGCCAGTGGAGGTAGCCCAAGGCCAGCACTGGCTGCGGATATCCGGCCAAGAATGCGGCTTCACTCTCTCCCTTCTTGATAAAGTGCTCACAGGCTGTTTCCTGGAAGCCCTTTCCAGGAACACACATTTCTCTGTGCTCGGGAGACGCTTCCTGGGGACCTTGTTGGAAGCTTCTACAGCTCTCATTTCTTGCAGGCATTCAGATCTTGCCAGCTGTAGGATGATGGACTTTTCCTCAGAGAGGAGCACGGGTGGGCAGGAGGGGCTTCGTCCATCTTTCCAAACTAGCCGCTAACTTGAATGAGAGGTTCCTTGAGTGCCAGGTACCGTTTCAACAAAATCACCCTGATTGCCCATCTAGTGCTTATATTAACCTAGTATGGTAGCCTCATTTTAAATTGGAAGACAAAACCGAAACACAGAGAGGTTAAGTAACTTGCCCCCGGTGGCTCAGCCAGCAAGCGGTTGCCTAAGCTTTTCATTGCTCTGGCAATCACCTGAGGATGGATATATGCCAGCTTGTAGGTCAAAAAGGTTTCAGACGGCCATGGTGTAGTAGGCGTGGCTGGTAACACGCCTGAATGCTCCTTAGCCTCCCCCTTCCCCTTTCCAGGGACCCAGTCCCTGAGATGGTGCCTCTCTGGAAATGCCTTTATGGACACTCCCAACGTGTGAACTACCAGACTTCTAGATGCTTCTCCATCTAGACTGACTGTCGCAGAAGGGGAGCCAGAGTACCACACAGGCAGCTGGCTGTTCCAGGGCCCTCCTCCATGTCATCACCGTATGTCCTGTTGCTCTGGTCTGGCTCTGGACACAGGCGCCTCCTTGACTCCTAAGCATCCCCATTGGACACAGGAAGGACCAGGGCCAAGAAGAGACATGAACAGTTTGTTTCTAGGATCCACAATACCCATGACCTTCATCTGTATCACAGACCAGAGTTAACTGTTATGCCCAGATCCGTGGGTCCCCACAAAAGCCAACAAAGGAGACTGAGTCCCATATGTAAAAGCAAAGAGCCTTTATTTTAATCAAGTTTGCAAACTCGATCTCTCCGCATGTCTAACGTATTAGACTAACCGGAGAGCCCTGAGCTCAATTGGGTTTTATAGTAGTAAATGTGGGGGTGAGGGGGTCTCTGAGATTCAGGACCCCAATTGGCTGACATTTGTCTAGGGTGTCCTGGTGAGGTGCACTGGCAGGTGAACGCGCGTCTACAGCGGTTGGAATGTCAGGCATTTCCTTTGAATGGTCTGCCCTTGGGTGGGGGTTGGGTTATCTCAGCTTGTGGTTCTTTTTGGCTACCAGGCATTGCTTCAGGGTAAACTACTGGGACTCAGGTCTATTATTAAATTTATCGATGGCCAGAGTCCCAGGTGATAATGGTTGGAAGTAAAGAACTTCCTTTGGATGACCGATTATCATGGATGACCGATTATCATGGCTGGCCCTCACATTAACAATGCTTGCGACCGTCACCACCTAAACACAGCTGGCTTCTAAAGCACCAGTTCTCTGTAACAAGAGCAGTTGTAGATCTCCACACCAGGGTTATGACCTCTCTCACCTGGCTCCTAACAGTGGCTTCTTCCCTGGTCTCTGCCATTGCTCTCTGCAGCCTAGGAGGGTTCTGCTGAGTCCCAATCAAATCAAGCCACCTCTCTGATCTCACCTCCTTTCTTCCTTCTGGGTGTACATCTTTCTTCGGACACACTTCAGAAAAATCCTCACTCTGGGGTGTTTGCACAAGCCACCCCGTATGCCTACGTGGCTCCAAGGCACCTTCCCTGTGAAGACATCTTCCATGCACTGATACTGAGGGGCTGAGACCAATTTCCAGGCTCAAGCGCTCCATGGTTCCTTCCCCTTACTCGTTTTGTTTTTCTTCTGCCTTCATTGTATTGAGCACCTTCCAATGTTCCATATAATTTACTATGTTCATTATATAATTCTGTTCTTTGTTCTGTTGACTAATGGGTGTCAGTTGTCTAGAATAGTTCCAGGCCTGCAATATATGCTTATTAAATATTTACCACATGGATGAGTTACCTCTAAGGGGAAAATGGGGGAAGCAAAAGGTGAGATTCAAGGGGAACCCAAATCACTACTCTTTGTGTGTGCACATAAAGAATTTTTAAAATTAAACCGAGTCAGAGAGGCTGGCAGTGTGGCTCAGTGGTAGAGCACTTGCCCAGAATACAGCAGTGAGGGGCTGAGGGTGTGGTTAAATGGCATGAAGGTAGCCTGCATGTGTTCTCTCTCTCTCT
>NW_004949130.1:3558146-3558771 GCF_000317375.1 Microtus ochrogaster
GTGCACCCCAAGTGGATCCTTCCTCATACAAACTGCTTGAGTCCAGAGCCCTCCTGTGTTCCTGCACTGCTCAGGTTTGGGAACATTTGTGTGTATAATGGTACAGAATCTTAAAGGCTGAGACCCAAGTCTAAGCACAAAATTCGTGGGTGCTTCCTATGCATGTGATGGCTGAAGCCTGAAGGTGATTTTATACAATATTGATATTTTGTATGGAAAAATCATGATTCCGAGGGTGGAGTTTCCTATCTGTGGATCACAGCAGCAGCAGCGGGGAAGTTTTAGGTTTTGAATTTGGACGTTAGGGGTGCTCAGCCTACAGTCAGGTGTTTTTGTGATGCAGAAGATGCATGGGGCAGGAAGAGGAGGCGGGCATCTGACCTGCAGGAAAGCTTCGTAAATGAAGGACAAGAGGAACGAAGAAGAGGGCTGCAAACTGGTTCTAAGAGTTTTTCTCGCAGTGGTGCAGGAGAAGGAAACATACAACACATGGCCGTCCACCACTGCTCTAGGCTGGATTACTGCTGTGGTTTGGATGAGAATGGCCCCCATAAACTCTTATATTGGAATGTTTGCTTTCCAGTTGGTGAATTGTTTAGGAAGGATTGGGAGATGTGGCCTTGCT
>NW_004949130.1:3559629-3562291 GCF_000317375.1 Microtus ochrogaster
ACCAGGCCTGCCTGCCCCCTGCCACGCTCCCTGCCGTGATGGTCATGGAGTAACTCTCAGAAACTATAAGCCCCCAGTTAAAAGTTTCCTTTCAGAAGTTACCTAAGTCCTGGTATCTCGTCATAGCACTAGAACAGTGACTAAGACAATTATTGTTTTATTTTTCTCTTCTGAGACAGGGTCTTGCTATATAGTCTAGGCTCACCTTGAACTCATAATTTTTCTGCCTCAGCCTCCCAAGTGCTGGGATTTACAGCTTGGCTCACCACCTAGCTCTGGATGTTTCTGAGGCTCCTGGCACGGTGTCTGGTCACCTTTGGCTGAATGGCCTGTATCCTCTCTATGTGAAAGAAGAGAAAGAGAAATGACTCTTTTTTTGAGCCACCAGGAAAGCAATGTCTGAATTATAAAAGGCTTAGTCCAGAAATGTGGATAAAGATAGAGAGATCTTGGCCTGGAGGGATGGCTCAGCCGTTAAAGGCTAGGTTCACAACCAAAGATAGAGAGATCTTCTAGGTCAAGAGGTGGCCAAGCAGGACACTCTCAGTTCTGAGGTCCTAAAGCACCTAAGATCTGCTTCTGGAGCTGAGTGTGATGTGTGGACCTGGAATCTCAGCATCTGGGAAGCTGGGGCAGATGGGTCCTCATTTCAAGTTGGGCTACATAGTAAGTTCAAGGCCAGCCTGGGCTACACAGTAAATTCAGACTGGGCTACATATGAAGACCGCCAGGTCTGCTTTCTGGGCTCATTGCACTCACTTCCAGCAAGAGGGGTGACTCTCGACTGTGGGCTTTGTGGAAGCTTTGGTCCAGTCCAGGACAGGACAGCCTGCAGGCGAGACAAGCAAGCCAGCATCCAAGTCTCTTAGCTGGGAGACCGCATCTGGTCCTGTTGTATTCCCGGCAGCTTCCTGACCATCAATCAATGTCTCCAGTGAGCACGGTGCCTTCCGAGGAATACCATTGATCAGAGGAGACAGAAAACAAGTGGCCACAATTGGGACAAGTGAATATTCATTTGGAAATGTCAATGAGCAAGTAAAGATTAGGCCTGTGGTGACTCGCCTGGCAAGATCAATCCCCATCATGAGGTGACCCAGGTGTCTGTGGATGCTGAGAGCTGGAGCCAGGGTCCCCCAGTGTGATGGGGGGAGAGAAACCAAAGGGAGCCTGGAATAGTAATGTCAGACACACCCTCCTGGCACCCCACCCTCCCCATTACCAGAGATGCTGATCAAAGCCAGGACTGGGTGAGCGCTCTCTGGGTTGTGGGTAGCCCGCCCAAGGCCTTTGTGTTGATGTGGATCACAACACAGTGGCTACTAGGTCCAGGGAGTATGCTTGCGTGGAAGAGATTGAAAGACTCTAGGAAATCGGGAAGAATGAGGGCGTCAGCCTTGTCCAGATGGAGGGGGTCTTTAGTCTCCAATGGGACTCTTCTTTCCCATTCTGCCAGTGAGTCCTAGCTATATACATGTCGGGACTGCATCCAGGCGAGGCGGTGAAATTTGGGACTGGGGCCCCTGTTATATCCTGAGAGACAGAGGGACCAAGCTGTCTGCTTTGTCCTAGGAAATGTCCTAGGAGCCCTGCAGGCACATTGCAGGTGCATTGTCCCCCTAGGTGTGGCCCGCCACTCCCTCCCCCACCCCAATTAAGCATCTGCAGGAACTGCCACGGGTGTGGGGGAGGCCTTCAGTCCAGCTTCTCCGTGCAGCCTGCTCAGCTAATGAGGGGTTTGTGAAATTTTTAATTATGGCTTCCATGCCTTGCTTAATTATTTGCATATGGCTTTTACAAGCGAGACAGGGACGTCTGCGTGCGGCGCTTCTCCTAAGACCAACGCTTGACTTTAATTAAAGGCAGAACCTGAGGTCTTCCCATCACTAATGATGGTGGAAAATTAGCTTCCAGTTCCCAGGGGTCACCGGAGCGATGCACCCTGAGGCGGAGAGGGGACGGAGAGGACAACAGAGCAGTATCACAGATGGCAGATGGCCCTGCTAGGCTGCCGCTCCTAAGCTCCCCCCCACTCTGCCAGCCCAGGCCACCCTCCTACTGTCCTTCCTCCAGGCCCAGAGATGAGACAGAGCTTTGCTGGCCTCTGCCAGGAGAGAGTTGATTCTCCCACCCCTGTGAAGAATGGAAGGAAGAGGGGCATGCATTACTTGGGGATCATTCCCCCTGGGGGTCCAGAGCAGGAGGTGGCCTGGTCACAGCTGGACTTTCCTAGCTAGTGGCAGCTGACAACAGAATGAGGAGTTTGGAAACATACATGTGTGCACTTGGCACATGCTCATTAGCCCACAGTACACAGACAGAGCCGTGTACTGTGGGCTAAGTCACAGTTTTTACATGTGCAAGTCACAGACATGTTCACATCCTCAACCTCACACGGATAAAGGGTTTCCTAGGGCATAGGGCATGAGTCTGTGTCTGTAGGCCCCCTTCTCTAAGGACAGTCCTTTCTTTCTTTAGAGAAAGCTCTCACTATGTAGCTTTGTTTGGCCATGAACTCACTATGTGGACCATCTTTTAGGGCCAGGGCACCTGCTATTTTATCATGGCCTCATCCTGATTGATTAGTCTGCAATAATCCTAATCTCAGATAAAGTCACATTCTGAGTGCCAGGGTTAGGAAGAAGAATATCATAAAAACTGT
>NW_004949130.1:3562531-3563954 GCF_000317375.1 Microtus ochrogaster
GGCTGGGGGTGGCATACCATATATCCTGCCCTGCCTCACCACACTGACCATCCTCCAGACAGAAGCAGAAGCCTCAGGCTGAAAGCCCACGTTTCTGCATGGGAACCATCAGGGTCCAGAGCAGCAGAGCCAGCTCCTAACCAGGGAGACCATGGCAGATTGGCACACCGACTCGAGCCCTTTCCCTGCTCACTCAGCTGATTTTATGTGAGTCTGTGCAACATTAGGCATCTCTTCTATCCAGGGATCTCGAGCCTCCTTACACCGAGGCTGAGCTTTTCATGATGGCGTGGACCCCGGGGCTGAGCGGCTTTAGACATAGGGCCTTTATGTTTTTGTTTTGTTTCTTGAGACAAGGCCTCACTAGGTGGACCTGGTTGGCCTTGAACTCACAGAGCTCCACCTGCCTCTTCCTCTGCGTGCTGGGTTTAAGTGCGTGTGCTACCATACCTAGTCCCTCCATTCCTCCCTCACTCCCTGGTGCTTGAACCTGGGATCCCACTATCACAGTGTGCTGTACCGCCAAGGTGCACCCCAGCCTGTTGAGTAGTCTTGCAAAACTTCATTGCTTGCCGATTTGAGAATTGGAAGACTTGAGGGTAGACATTCAGGCCTCCAGATTGGCAGATCTGAGGGCTGGGATCTGCTCCTGGGGGGCATTGGCTATGTCACTCGAAGAACAACTTTCATTATACAAAGGAATGCATGATTATTACTGGAAATGAGCTGCTTCTGACAGGGACTCACTAAAGACCAATGGTTGGCCACTTTGGGTCCCTTCGTAAGATGCTTGTTTCTCCCTGTCTTCCTTTTTCTCTTCAGCACCCTATAAGAAGTTGGGGCTTAATAAACTCCACTGTGTTCAGCTGACAGAGACATTTACAGACACAAGGGTGGGACCTTGCAGATGCCATTCCACTTTGAGATGGTACCAGTTGGCTAATGGTTTTCTATAGCTGTGACCCACTCCATCTGACCCAAATGCCTTGGAGCACCACCATGTCTTGGGGGCATCAAGGTTTTCTTTTCTTCTTGCATCATTGAGGCTGAATAGTGAGACTATGTAGGATTTGAGATAGTAAGAAAGAGGCCGTGGGCTCAGCAGGAGAGAAACCAGACATCTCTGGATGTTGTTTAACATAAACACAGTCAGCCAAGCCATTGCAAAGAATGGGACCATGAAACTGGAGAGGAGGCTCAGCAGTTAAGAGCACTTGTTGCTCTTGCAGAGGACTCAGGTTAGATTCTATCATCCACATGGTGGGCTCACAACCATCTATAACTCCAGTTCCAGGGAATCTAACCCCTGTTTCTGACCTCCACAGGCAGCAGGTATACCTATGGTTCACATACATCTATGTAGGCAAAACACTCAATACATGTACATTTTTTTTAAAAAGAGAGGGGGGCCGGGCGGTGGTGG
>NW_004949130.1:3564099-3567711 GCF_000317375.1 Microtus ochrogaster
ATCTGTGAGGTACATGCACTGTGGAGAGAGGACTGGGTCCTTCACCCCAGACATCATCAGCCCATCACAGCAGGAATCTCCATAAGTAACCCTGTGGGATGGGGTCCATGAGAGACCTCCTTACTGCACAGGAAATATGACATGGTGTTGCCACCCAATGAGAAACACTGTGCTGGACGTCTGACACTTGGGACACTTTGCTCTCTCCTGGTTCCTGTGTTAGAGAAATGACCTGGGGACTTAGGACACAGTAAAGAATAGCAGGCTTCCATAGGCATCATCTGGGAATGATGAAGGAGGAGGGTGGGGCTTGGGTGTTACTAGAGACGGGCTCTTCCAAGTTCGTGGGTCACATTGAAATGTGTAGATGTGAGTTGTGTTGTAGGTGTTTTTTTCCCACTCTTTGGGGGCCCACCACCCAGCTCCCAAATAAATACATGCAAACTTATTCTTACTTATGAATGCCCGGTTTAGCTTGGCTTGTTTCTAGCCAGTTTTTCTAACTTAAATTAAATTATCCCATTTCTCTTCTTTTATGTTTCGTCTCTGGACTTTTTTCCTTTATTTCTTCTCTGTCTTTCTTCCTTTCTTACTTTGTGATTGGTTGTATAGCTGTGTGGCTGGCCCCTGGTGTCCTCCTCTCCTCCTTTTCTTGTTCTTCCTTCTTCTAGTTCTTCCTCAGATTTCTCCTCCTATTTATTCTCTCTGCCTATTGCTTTCTCCTGCCTAGCTATTGGCCATTCAGCTCTTTATGAGACCAATCAGACATTTTAGGCAGGCAAAATAACACAGCTTTACAGAGTTAAACAAATGCAACAGAAAAGAATGCAACACATCTTTGCATCATTAAACAAATGTTCCACAGCATAAACAAATGTAACACGTCTTCAACTAGTGTTCTGCAACAGAACTGGGCAGTTCTGAGCCTTGGGTGCTTTTTTTTTTTTTAAAGATTTTTTTTTTTTTATTGAGAAAAAAAAATTTCCGCCTCCTCCCAGCCTCCCACTCCTCCCCCCCTCCCTCTCGAGTCTGAAGAGCAGTCAGGGTTCCCTGCTCTGTGGAAAGTCCAAAGTCCTCCCCCCTCCATCCTGGTCTAGGAAGGTGAACATCCAAACTGTCTAGGCCCCCACAAAGCCAGAACAAGAAGTAGGATCAAAACCCAGTGCCATTGTCCTTGGCTTCTCAGCAACCCTCATTGTCCGCCATATTCAGAGAGTCCGGGTTTATCCCCTGCTTTTCCAGTCACAATCCAGCTGGCCTTGGTGAGCTCCCAATAGATCAGCCCCACTGTCTCCGTGGGTGGGTGCACCCCACTTGGGTGCTTTTTGAACAGGGACTTAGTGACTGAAAACAGTACAGTTGGGAGCTGTCCAGGACCCCGGGTGCTGAACCGGCTTAGCACCAACAGACAGGACAAGATGCTCAGAGGGCTTGGTCTGCAGCTTAGTGTGGTAGAAGGGAGGAAGGGGTTTGGGGGGAGTGGATGTAAATTCTGGCTTTCCAAAATCCTGTAGGGGGAAAGAAGGAACCATCAAGAGATCAATGAAACGGAGAAGACTCAGAACAGACATGATAGTAAGATGAAGATGTGGGGCAGAACTCATGAGGAGTTGGGCCCCTGACTCATGCATTAGAACTTCCAGGTCACTGAAACCCGGACTCCTTAATGCTGGCCTACTCATAGGACAGAAGGAGGAGGCCAGGACAGTTGACTGTTTCGCCCTGCTGCCAGTCCTAAAGACCTTAGACTGTAGGAGAACAGTTGTTCAGCGGTTAGCTCCATAATGGGGAGTGTGCTGCTCAGTGTCCTTCAGCCTGACTGGATTTAGAATGACCTAGGAGATAGGGGAGGCTCACCTGTGGCTGTGGCTGTGAGGATGATCCCAGAGAGGATAACTCACGGGAAGGTCTCTCCTCAATGTAGGCAGCACCGTCACCTGGGTTGCAAGTCCTAGAAGAAAGGGGTCAAGAGAGAACCTTGATCAAGAGGATCGCCATTCCCTCTCTCTGCCTCCCGCCACGATGGGAGCTGCTTTGTTCATGTATACCTTCCGCACCACGATGGTCTGAAATCCATCCACCCGTGAGCCAAATAAAAGCCATATCCTTTGAGTTCTTCCTGCCAGCACTTGGTGGTGGCGCTGAGAAGAGTAACTCGTGACTAATCAGGAAAGGAACGGTTGAGCTGGAGAGACGGCTCGGGGTTAAGAGCCCTTAACTCACAGAGGTCCTGAGTTTATCCTCAACACCCATATTAGGGGGCTCTAAACTACTTTTAACTCCAGTTCCAGGGGGTCTGACCTTTCTGGTTTTCTTAGGCACCTGTACCTCACATGCACATGTATACACACACACACACACACACACACACACACACACACTAAAACTTAGTAAAAAACAAATCTTTAAAAAAGAAATAAGAAAGGGGCAATTGCTCTGCATCCGCCTGCTGCATCTACTTGCCTCAGCCACATGACTTTAGCAGAACCCGTTGCTCTAGCGTGTGAGTACCTTCGCCCTCTCCTCCTCGCAGAAGGATGCTCTGCTCACCACACAGTGCCCAAGCACCCACCGACTTTCTCCCAGTCAGTGCTGGCGGCTGAGTTCCTAAAAGCAAGTCCATGGAGGCTGCTCTGTGCCAGCCACAGGGAGGGGGATTCCCTAAGAGGAAGCCAAGCCTCCCAGCCCGTCTCTCCTCCTCCAGAGCCTCTGGATTGCCTTTGGCAGCTTGGAGGCAGCTGCGCCCTGCCAGGGGCCAGGGCGCTCCAGTTGTACACACGCGCTCCTTCCTGCCCATATCATACCCCAACTTTCAATTTGGAGAAGTAAATATGCAATTTTTTCCCTTCCCTGTAATTTTCCCTGCTGTGGATGTCAGAGCAGCTGGGAAATGTGAATGGCTTAGTGCTTGCTAAAAGTAAAAGGAGGTTGGCCGTGCAGCGCTGCACATTCTTGGCTGCTCTTGGCAAGACCCAGTGGATCTACTAGGAAAAAATGGTCTCTAAGCTATAAGTCAGGGGAGCGCTTCACCGGAATAACCCATGTCTTCCCCTTCTATTAGCAAAGCAATGAGGGGAGAGGGAGGACGCATGCGGACATGTAGCACAGATGTTAGTGAGGGGAGTGTATTTGCTTACACAGCCAAACTTTCTGCATTTTCCTCTGGAGGCTTCCAAACCTTCCTGTCTCCGTGGCTGAAGGTCAGGACAGTCTGTGATGTAAGCTTTGTTGGAGAAAAACTGGGGCTGGCAGGGAGTGAGACAGGTTTAGAATCAGACGGATCTGGGATGGCTGTAATTTATGGTGTAACCTTGACATGTTTGGTCTCCCCGAGCCTTTGTTTTGTCCACTGGGAAATAGAGAGGCAGACTGAGAGATGTACACCTATCTTTCCAAGGAGGGCTCGCTGACCTCACACTGGACAAGCAGTCAACACCCGGACTCAGCTGCCAGTTCCTTCGGGATCTGCCTCAGCTGCAGCAGGCCGCCTCACCTGAGGGCACACCCTTCCCTGGGTGACCCACACCCAGTCACAGAGAATGCTGGATGTAGAAAAGTCAGCCATTGCTGCCTGGTATTGCAGGATGCATCCACAAACTGTGCCTGCTGCAG
>NW_004949130.1:3568036-3582457 GCF_000317375.1 Microtus ochrogaster
TCCTGCAAGCTGTGCCTGCTGCAAAGGTGTCCTGCCCACTTCAGTTTCCGGCCTCTCCCCTTCACAGGTGTTGGTCCTTAATAAACACTTACACCTCTGAACGATGTCTCAGCTCCTTCTCATGGAGAACCAGACCTGTGACAAATAAGGGTAATGATTTTCACTTCAAGAAGTGATTGTGAAGCAAGCTAAGTGGGCTACTTCTATAGTGTCCTGAGTAGTCTCTGAAACATTACCAAAGCAAGATAAATATCTGTTCCGTTTTCTTTCCTTCCTCTAAAAAACCACGCAAGTCTATTCTGGGATTCGAGCATGTGTTCCTAACCTGTGCTTTGTAAGATGGGCTGGGGAAACGTTCAATGAGACAAGTAGCCCTGGGCTCACTCAGAGGCCTGTGCTGGGGGAGGAGATGTGTGATTATGGCCAAGGACGCTGGTGCTAGTCTCATACCTGTGAAGTTCACTATCCGTGCATCCCGTCAGCCCTTCTCAAGGATGCCCACTGAAAAAAGATTGAGCTTGCCAATGCTCTTCTGTCATAATCGCCGTGTGTCCACGGGGTAATTCATAAAGGAGTTGGAGATATATTGAAATTCAATATTGTTTTAGTCCAAATCAATATTAATAATTGTTTGCATGCTTAAAGCGCAATTTGCAATTGAAAAACGCACAGAGATCGGCCGGTAGCTGCTAACACATCAAATTTTCCTATTAAAGGAATAGTCTCCTAACTTTAAGATGTTTCATATACACAATGAGGGCTGACGCTGGCCCATGACAAGAGCTTTCTGTTATTTATGGGCACAGTGTTACAGTTCATTTCCACTAGGCATGAATTGAAAGGCCAGAAATTTTTAGGATTTATTTTATGTGCATGAGTGTCTGCCTGCACGTGTGGAGGCACTTACAGTGCCCACAGAGGCCAGAAGAGGGCATTGGATCCTCTAGAACTGGAGTTAGAGATGGTTGTGAGCCACCATGTAGGCGCTCAGAATCAAACCCAGGTCCTCTGCAAGAGTGGCCTGTGTTCTTAACCATGGAGCCATCTCTCTGGCCCCAAGGTCTTTTAATTTTAAGTTCATGATTTCTTAATTTAAAAAAAAACATTTTTAGGATATTATACACTTGTGCAGTTGCCCAGAACAACCTCCGCAAGTCCCGTGTGTTCCCCCTCGGTTTCTCCTCCCGTTAGCACTATACACAGTTGTGTTGTATGACAGTACAGCATCACCACCAGGATATCCATGACGAGACTGCAAAATAGAGTTCGCTTCATCACCGAATGCAGTCCCAGGTTGCCCTTTAAAGTTCTTTAAAAATTAAAGATTTTTAAATGAAAAAGCTGGCCGTAGCTACATTATGATCCAAACCATTAGCCAGGTTTAAATGTCGGCTTTAACACGATTTCCATCAGGAACCGTGTGGCCGTGCACGTCTGTAATCACAGCACTTGGGAGGGGGACGGAGGAAGATCGCAGCTCCCAAACCATCCTGGATTCCATCGCACGTTCTAGACCAGACTGAGCTACATTGTGAGACCCGGGCTCATTGTCCAGGTCCCAGAGATTTCTAGTTAACAGAGCACAGCCCTGGCTGGACTCCATGTAGTGCACGCATAAAACAATGGTCCCCTGGTACACAGCAGACCCAGGTGGCCTCGTGGCAGCCAGAGAGCCCTCTGGTAGAAAAATCTGGTTTTGCAGAATCCAAGAATATAGTGCACAGTTTAACACCATGGCTTGATACTACAGCAGTTGTCACGGACACCTGTGTCAAAGACCGAGCCGTCATGAAGGCAGATAGCTTGGCAGGACTTACTCTGTCCACGGGGACCCAGCTGCCTCTGCAACAGTGCTTTTTAGTAATGTCGAACTTTAGGACGCAACCCTAGCAGCCTTCCAGAAGGTTTTGTATGGAAGTGGCTGAGAATCATGGTGAAGGACAGGCCTCAGACACGGGTGATGGACACTCTCTCCAGATGGCCGCTTGTCCGCCTGGAAGTGGCTGTGTGCACGTGGACGTCACAGGATGCCTTTCTGTGTTTCCAGGCATTTGTCTCACCCGCAGAGCTGCTAGGGAGTTGGGTACTCATCCACAGTTGATGGTTTGTCTGACGACAGATTGTGAGATGAGGAAATTCGAATCTTGAGGGTCTCACAGCTGGCTGTAAGGGAAGCCAGGCCCAGAACGTGAACTCCCTATCTGAGCTCAATAAAAACATAAATATATAAAACACGCATCCATAAAATGGATGGCTTTAACTGTTTTTTTGTTTTGTTTTGTTTTGTTTTTTGTTTTGTTTTTCGACAGGGTTTCTCTGTGGCTTTGGAACCTGTCCTGGAACTAGCTCTGTAGACCAGGCTGGTCTCGAACTCACAGAGATCTGCCTGCCTCTGCCTCCCAAGTGCTGGGATTAAATGGCGTGCGCCACCACCGCCCGGCTTGAACCGTTTTTTGAAAGCTTTATTTTCTGTGTATGTGTTCCCCTTGTCTTCATGACTTTCCTGCTCCTGTCATGAAGCACCTGACCAAGGCAACTCCAGAGGGTCAGAGTCCATGATGGCAGCAGGAACAGTTTGGAGCTCACATCTCAAACTGCAAGCAGGAAACAGAGTGGGCTGGGGGTATCCTGGGGCTTTTGAAGTCTCAAAGACTGCCCTGTGACACACCTCCACCAGCAAGGCCACACCTCCTAATCCTTCCCGAATCGTTCCACCAACTGGGCACCAAGCATTCAAGCATAAGAGCCTGGGAGGGGGCGCTGTTCTTATTCAAGCTACCATAGTCTGCATGTATGTGTGTGTATCACGTGTGTGCCTGGTGCCCAGGGAGTCCAGAGAAGGGTGTCAGATCCCCTGGAACTGGGGTCACAGGCTGTTGTGAGTCTTCCTACATGAGTGCTGGGACCCGGGTCTTCTGCAGGAGCAGCACACACTCTGCTGAACCATCCTTCCGGTCCCATTGTTACCATTTTCAAGTGTGCAGCTCAGTGGCGTTAACTAAATTCACACTGGTTTGCAGCCATCACCATCGTCTCCCTCCCAACCTTTTCGTCTTCCCAGACTGGAGCTCTGTACCCACTGTCCCCTCCCGGACCCAAGCAATCTCTGTCTCACCCACTGTCCCCTCCCAGACCCAGGCAATCTCTGTCTCACCTACTCTGTCTGAATTGACAATTCAGTATTTTGTGACTGGTCTAGCTCACTTTACATACATCTTCAGAGATCCCCTGCTGTTGATTTCAATTGTATGTGTATTTGCTGTGTGCTCACGCCCACACAAGCATGTAAAGGAGGTCAGAGGACAACTTTGAGGAGCTCCTCCTTTTCTTCGGTTGCATGGGTCCTAGGGCTCAAACTCCTGGAGTCATGCTTGGGTCTCCACCCACTAAGCCATCTCACCAGCCCCTTTATAGACATTTGATTGACATACATGAGCTGTACATCTGTCTGTCCAGGGGTTTGCTAACGTTATCTTACAGATGGGATGTACGGTGGTTTGGCTTCATCAGCATGAAAACACACCTCTGGGAGTGCTAAAGAAAGAATTTAGAGGCTGAGCTGAGCAGGGCAACAGATCCACCCTGAATGTGGGCAGCACCGTCCGTCCCTCGGCTAAGGTTCCAGTTTGAACAAAAAGGGAGGGAAGCCGACTGAGCATCGACACCGTGGCTCTCGGATAACCGACTGCCGAGGTACCGCAGCCAGATGTTTTACGCTCTTCCTTCATGGCTCTCCCTGTTCACCTTCCACTGTGAGACAAAACCCTTCCTTCTCCACAGCGCTCCTGTCAGGTCCTTTGTCATAACAATGAGAACAGTAACTAATACAGAGGGGTTGGAGGCCATCCATTTTATGATGTCTCTTTATGTTAATGTTTTCATGTACATTTGCATAACGACAAGAGAGAGGTCCTACATTTACCTTTGAAAACCCGATGTCTTCAAGCCCCATGTTGTGCCATCTTGAATGGATGAAAGAATTCCAGGTGATATCCTGATGGGCAGTGAGCCTTAGGCATTTTTTTTGAGGTAACCAACTCCACGGGGTTCGCTGGTGGCGTCCTCACTTCCAGACTTTTCTGCTGCCTTCGCTGGACTTGATTCCAGCCCAGACCCAATCAAAACAAACCCATAGCTCCCTGAAATGACCTTTTTAAAATTCCAGGTTCGTGGTGTGCCTCTCTCCCGACGGCCCCCAACACTTCCATTTATTAACTCATGCACATTCCGCTTGCGCGGCTGCTATTGATCACTTCTCTGGTGCCAGGCTCGGTGCTCAGCCTTGGGAATGCAAAGGTGGAGAGTGGGGAGGAGCGTCCCACCCAGCACCCATGGCTCCATGGAGCCCAGTGGGCTACAACAGAAGCTCAGAGCTTCAGGGTTTGGGGGTGCTGGGATCTGCCAGGGTCTGGGTAAGGAGGGACTCGGTTGCTCTATCTTTAGAATGCCTGCTCTCTGCCCAATGGATGTGGATTTCCCAGAGCAGGTGAGAAGTACTAGGCAGAACGTGTACCTGTGGTATACCTTGTGACTGCTGCTTCTTTGACCAGGTCCATGGCAGTCATGAGTTTTCCGAAATCCTTCAGCCTTCAGGGAGACTCTGTGTTTATCCTGGGAGGGGGTGGTGAGTCTGGACTGCGGTGCTCACAGGGGCTTCAGGGACAAAGTTCGGGGATCTACAAACCCGATTTACACTGTAACCTCCACAATAGGGAGCCATTTGTCTGACCTGCAGAAGCTTCTGCATGGGGTAGATCGGAGGGAACCTGACCTTATAACAGACCTAGGACGGTAGGCAAATCGAAACCTCCCCACCTATCCAACCGTGGTGCAGATGAGCTGTGCTGGGGTCCACCCAGCTTGGCCTTGGGAATTTCAGGACTGCATCCAACACCCCTGAGGCCCAGTTGGTGGAGGAGGGCTGGAGCAATTTGGAGCCTGCAGTCCTGCCTCAGAGTCTAAGCCCTTCCAGCCATCCCGTCTTCTTCACCAAGCGCTGCAACTTTATGCCTACGCATAGAACTGGAGGGACGAGTCCCAGAGTTTGCAGCCGCTGCCGCCGCTGTTAAAGCAGGTTTTAATTAGCTGCCGGATTTTAATGAGCTGAAATCAAGGAAGAGCCCCATCTCAGAAGTAAGCGGGAGCCACGCACACAAGGAAGAACTAGTCAGACAAAAAACAAATGGAGGTGGTGCTCTCAGGGGACTGGGCCGTGGGTTCCCTCCGATCGAGGAGGAGGAGCAGATGAACATCCAAGGCCAGGAGGCCGAGGAGGGTAACCGAGGGGCAGCTACCTGTGCCCAGCTGCAGGAGTGGGAAGAGCCAGGTGCCAGGTCCGCTCTGCCACTGCCGCAGAAGGCACGGTGCCGGATTCAAGGTGACGGCAGTGCCTGGCTCCATTCTCCTCAAGTTGCCATAGCAGCCTGTCTCCCGACGATCAGCATCTCCTGTAGCCCTCAGCTGGGAGGGACCGCATTGTTCGCTCCTGCCCGTGTGAGAAGGACACACCGGGACAGAGAAGTTTCCTGGGCCTGGGGCCCGCTGACCACGTGGGTGTACCCAAGCTGTCTGGAGTGAGATGTACGGGTAGGTCTCAACAGCCAGAGGACCCAACAGCCAGAGGGGGAGTCCTCTGAGTGGCTGAGGACAGCATCCCGGCCGCGGAACAGCCACAGCCAGGTGTGTCCTTGGAGTCCTCCATGTGTCCAGCTGTCGCCACTGGAGGTGCGTGTGTTTTGGCTGAATTCTCAAGTCCTTGCTTATACCCGGAAGTCAATTTCCCCAAAGAGACATTTAAAAAAAAATCAAATAAATAAGGAGATGGGAGAAATCTTCAGCCTTGCCCTGGATCCCGGGAGGTGTAACATTAATTGGATCTTTTCTTTCTTAAAGTAAAAGTCGGTGACGCCATTCAGGCCTTGGGGAAAGAAACCACTAGAAGGCTTTGTAATTTTGAGCAGGGCCAAATACTCAACCAGGCTGTGTATTTTTCATGCCTTATTCAAGCCCCCTGCAACCTCTTCTTCATTGCCAATAATCTGAATTCTCTTCTTGTCTGTTGGTTTTGGAAAGGGATGCAGGGAGACGAGGGACCCTTGCACTTGTCACCAAGGCAGAGTGTGATGTATGTGGTGGGGACAGGGCAGTCCCAGGTGGCAGCCGAGGTCTTGCAAATGTATTTTCATGGCCTGGGGCAGCCAGGCCGTGGCCTGTGACACATTGTTATATGGAGGCCCAAGGCAACAGCTGGACTCAAAGAAGGGGGAGACAAATGACCTCTGGGCCAGCATCTCCCCGTTGTCTTGAAAATATGTGTGACTAAAGAGCCCGGCGGGGGGGGGGGGGCTATGGGAGAGGGCTCAGAGATGTGTCCTCTGGAGCATGCATTCCTGGGGCTCTGTGGGAAGAGGGGCCTTGTAGATTCCAGGATGCTGGTCCCCTCCTAGGACATTACGGATCTAGTCAGATTGCAAGCCACTTCCTCAGGAAGCTAGGCAGCTGGCCTTCTGATTCTCATTTGCATGGAGCCAGGAGTTGGCTGACCCTATAGTCCCTAGTGAGGGCAAACATGGAGAACAGGATCCTAGGAGAAAAGGCTGGGGATGGGGCTCAGAAGCTGGGTGGGAAGCCACGTGATGCTGGCAGGTGCTTGTGTGCTCTCCAGGGTCTTTGAAATGGCAAATGTACAGCTGAGTCTCCTGCCTCCTCTCCTGGTCCCAAGGCCATGAGCAGCTCCATCCTGTCTCTATGAGTAGATTTTGTGTAAACAGATTCGGGGTACAATGGCAGAACCCCTTTAGTTGTTGACAGAAGCTTGCAGTGGCTGTAATGGTGGCCATGTGACAGATGGGGGAAGAGAGGGGATAAAGCTGCTTTCTGGAGTCACATCTAACAGCGCCAGACTGGAAACAAGCAAGGCAGCGATCACAGGGGATTCCGAATCCCCTTCTTTGTCTATCAGATAGCCTTGGTGGTGACCCGTGGGACCTTATTAGCCGTCTTCGCAGGTGTCTCGGTGCACTGAGCCTAATTTGTCCTTTCTCTCTTCTTCTTTTCTTCCTCTCTATTGGTTAGGTTGTTGTTGTCACCTGACAATGCCCAACAGACAGTGTAAAGGTGGACAAGTTTGTCTTGGCTGCTGGTTTCAGAGAGTTCAGTCTCTAGTGGCTTTGTCCTGTGAGCTGGGATAGACATCGTGGCAATGAGCGCAGTGGTGGAGGAGGGTCTTGACCTGCTGACAAACAGGAAGGGGAGAGAAAGAAAGGAGGAAGGGAAAAGGATGCGGCAGCCAAGGACCAGGCATTCCTAAAGGCCCACTCCCCACTTCCTTCAGCGAGGTCCCCTCTTCTAATGTGTCTACAGTGCCCCACCACCAGGGACCAAGCCCAAAGACTTGAGCCTTTGGGGGCCTTATCCTCTGTAAGAATTATTTTCCTGTCAGAGACCACCAACTTTCTTTCTGGTTGGCCTCAGGTGTCCTCCTCGGGAGGCTGGCGTGATCGTAGGAAGCATGCTGACATCATAGACGGTGAGCCATTGATGTAGATACCAGGAGTGAGGGCATGTATGCCTCCTTAGGGCACCTGCTCCAGTCTACAGGTGGGGTGAGGGTGTCAGCTTGCCTAGAGAGCTGTCAACTGCCTCCTCTACCTCCCCTGCGGGAGTCTGTCCTGTGCTGTGCTGCTGCAGAAAGTCATTTCCACCCAAGCAGCTGCTTTCTAGGACCATTTGGTTTCCTCAGGGGCTGTGGCAACTGCTGCTCCTGGTGGGGGGGTGGGTAGTGCCTGAGGATACAAAGATGAAGACAGGATACAAGCATCCCTGTGAGAGGGAATAGCCCCACCCATCCATTCTGGGTAGCTCACACTCTCCCTGCATCCGGAGACCGACAGCGATGAGCCTGGCTCTTCGGGCCCTTCTTAGAGAAAGGAAACCAGGGCACGCTCTAGGCGTCTATGTGGAAGGTGACTTCATCTTTTAGGAAGTTGTGAAATTTAAAAGATGCATCTCTGGCTCTGTAAGACACTGATTAGACACTCAGGACAGTTCTACTACAGGGAGCCCCAGCTGTACCCAGGTCTGAGGCTTGGGGATCTATGATTCTCCATCTGGGCATACTGTGAGTAAGGCAGGATTCCTTATGCCACATCTCAGAGATGATGGGCAGCAGAAGTCCTTTTTTTTTTTTAGGGCAAGGTTGTTGCACAGAGGTCGGGGCCTGCTCAAAAACCCCAGAGCAGGCTCTACCGATAAACTAAGCCCTGCTCGTTTCTGCTTCCTAAACATAAAAGCTGGGAGGTCGTGGGAACCACCTGCTCCGCACAGTGCAGGGAGCCCGGCGCCAGGCGCGTAGAGGCCTGCGGCAGGTTAATTAAAGTTAACTGAGTGAAAAAATAATTACAGAGACCGCAGAGTGGAGAAACCCGAGCCTGGAATTTATACTCCTCGGTTCCTAAGCTTTTCTGAGAATCAATCTAGTCCTTGGGAATTCTTTTCTGGGCACAGAGAACGGCAGAGACGGACTTCATAAGTTTTGCTTTCCGCTTAAGGGTCTGTAGGCTGTACACAGAGAGACAGCGGTGTGTGCTGGGTCCTGTGGCCTTGGGTGGCATCAGCTTCCTTTGGCACTGCCCTGTGCTGGGGTGGGAAGATCTTTGCAGACTCCTTAGGTGGAAATAAAGGGTATCCTTTGGTTTGTGGACAGGCCATTAATATAACCTAGCTCTGTTTCAGGCTTCCTGGCCTGGCCAATGTATGAGGCCAGCATCTTGCCATACCCTAATAGACCCGTAGGGAAGGTCCACCACACCTTCCTTATAGTGCTCTATCAAACCCTCTGAAATGAAGAGCCAACATAAAACTTCCTCCCTATGCCCTCTGTCCTTCTAATTACCTCTTATGTGTGTGGGTGTTTTGCCTGCATGTGTCTGTGCACCATGTGCATGCTGTACCTATAGAGGCCAGAAGAGGGCACCGGATCCCTTGGAGATGGAGTTAAAGATGGTTGTGAACTGCCACATGGGTTCTGGGCTCAAATCCAGGTTCTCTGAAAGAGCAGCCAGCGCTCTTAACCACTGAGCCATCTCTCCAGCCCCAAGCTCTTCTCTTTTGAGTTTGTTTCTCTGAAGTATTTTATCACAGCAATGGGAAAAGTGATTAGCACTCTGAGGCCATTTGTCCAAATACCTGGTGGGATATGAGTCCCTGCAGTTGTGTGGATGTGGGTAGAATATTATGTGTGTCAGAGATCTACCTGCCTACGCCTGCAGCAGGTGTCTTGGGAACTTCCCCTCTTCTTGCTTCCACCTGGCCCACACAGTCTTGGCTTAGGCTCCACAACCTTCTGAAATAGCACCAATATTTGGGGAGTAGGTGTTCAAAGGCATGATTCTGTTGGGGACATCTCAGACTCAAACCATGGTGAGGTGTACCTGTCTGTTAAAGAAAATGTTGTGTTGGGTGGTGGTGGTGTGCACCTTTAATCCCAGCACTTGGGAAGCAGAGGCAGGTGGACCTCTGTGAGTTCGAGGCCAGCCTGGTCTACAAAGTGAGTCCCATGACAGCAAGGGTACATAGAGAAATCCTGTCTCAAAAAATAAAAAAAGAAAAAGAAAAAAAGAAAGGATAAGAAAAGAAAAAAATAAACCCAAAAATTGTTTTATTATTTTATGGGTATGAATGTTTAGCTTTTGTGTATGTCTGTGTATCCTGTGCATGCAATGCCTGTGTATGCCAGAAGAGGGCATCATAACTCCTGGAAATGGATGGTTGGGAGCTGCCATGTGGATACTGGGAACTGAACCCGGGTCCTCTGGGAAAACAGCCAATGTTCTTAAACACTGAGTCATCTCTCCAGCCCTGGGGTGTGCCTGTCTTGATCCGCAATCTGATCCCATTCAGGGCCATTTACTTGTACTCAGTGGAGGGCCTTCCTTCTGCACTTCTGGTAGACCCACGGTGAACAACTCACTTGTGCTTACCCTGAGTCTGCAGATGCCAGAGGAGCAAGCAGGGATGGAGGGCTGTGAGCCACCTCTGATGGGAACAGGGTATTTCCTGAGGAGCTCACAGCTGGGCAGGGCAGGTGGTTGTCACTGGTTACCACCTGTGACTGTCAAAGTTCTCACTACCCTTAGATGTCCCCAGGCAGCAACGAGAGATTGTGTGTGTCTCTGTGGCTCTATGGCAGGTTCAGACAGGAGACCCTTGGAGGGTGCAGGACCCCATTCAGCCTCCGGCAGTTTCAAGAGGTGGGCAGGCATGGTGGTGCATGTCTGTAATACCAACACCCAGGAGATTGGGGGAGGGGATTATGAGTCTGGGACCACTCTGGGCTGCATAGTGAGTCCCTGTCCAAAGGGAGGGAGAGAGGGAAGGAGACAGAGAGCTCCAGGGTGGGTTGGGGAATCCAGCGGCTGCCCTATTGTCGCCACAGTGATAGGAGCCGCAACCTGCCCAGGTATCCTCCACTGAAACAGACTTCTTCCCTTCCGCCTTCCGTCTCGTAGACCCCAGCCTGATGGATGTCTGGTGCAGATAATGAGGAAAGAACGTGCCTTTTACACCCAAGAGGTGATCCCGGAGCGTGCCCCGGATGACCCCACGACCTGGAACAATGCGGCTAGCCTGCATGTTCTCATCCATCCTGCTGTTTGGAGCTGCGGGCCTCCTCCTCTTCATCAGCCTACAGGACCCTGTAGAGCTCACCCCGCAGCAGATTCCAGGTAAGCCCTGAGGTTGCTGGTTACCATCCAGACCTCGTACAGACCTTTATGGTGGCCCTGGTGTGGTGGCACTGGGGGACAACGGTCCTGGTAAACAGAGAAGGGGCCGTGTATTTCCCCTAGCTGGTGTCCATGTGGGAATGGCTTTCTGAAGGCTGACCACCAGTTTCAAGGTTATGGCTTCCTTAGCTGTTGAGCTGCAGTCGGGGAGTGGAGAGGCTGCCCATCTGGTTTGCGGTCTTCAGTGAATCTCTGATGCACAGAAAATTCTGCCAACTCTTGGGGCACCTAATGCATCGCTCGGTACATCAGGGGATAAATATCTAATTTTCAAAGATGTTCCTGGGACTTGAACCCAGGGCCTTGTGCCCTGATCATTTTGTATTGTTTTTATTTTGAGATAAAGTCTGGCCTTGAACTTGTGAACCTACGTCATCCTCTTGAGTAGCTAGGCTTATGGGTCTGTACCACCAGTCTTCTTTTGAAATTTTTTATTGTAGCACGGCATGTTGGAGCACACCTTTGGTCCCAGCTCTTGAGAGGCAGAGGCAGGTAGATCTCTGTTGAGTCTGAGCCAGCTTGGTCTATATAGCAAGTTCCAGGTCAGCTAGGGCTATGTAGTAAAGTTTCCATGGCAAAAAAAAAAAAAATTTGTTACATCAATGAATTAATTTGTTTATTGGGTGACGGGCATGCTGTGGAGGTCTGAGGACAGACAGACAACCTTTAGGAGCTGATTCTTCCCTTCCTTCATGTAGTTTCTGTGGATTGAACTCAGGCTTGGGGGCAAACACCTGTCCGGCTGAGCCACCCGTCTTCCCAGCCATCCCCAACCATTGTCGTCTTCTTGAACTCACAAATCCAGAGTGTGACTCAGTTTCCCTATCTAGCCCTGGGATCCCCTTTGAATCTGACCCCTCTGGCTTGGGACAGAAACTCAAGGGCATCCTGGCTTTGTGAGTCTGAGACCCGCTCCTACCACACCCCCATCTCTCTGTGCCCTGTGACCCATTAGAGCAGTCACTGTCTGTCTGCTGGGGGTGGTGGGGTACAGTGAGAGCAAGGTGTGGAGCAGAACACTTAGGGCAGACGGAACATGGGAGGAGGAGGTCCCCGGGCTCCTGGTGCTAGATATGATGGAGCTGGCAGTCACAGGCGTGGGGCTGAGGCCGGAGGTTAATCTGCTTTGAAGGAAAAGGAAGCCTGGCCTGGGCTTTCAGACCACAGCACTCACAGAGGTCCCTTGTAAAGAATCCCAGAGATGTGTTTTCTCTCCCAGGACACACTACTTTCCCAGACAGGATAAAGAGATGCGAAGGTCAGAGGTTTCGGCAGATGGCTTCCTGTGACACTCCCGCCTGCAGCCTCACACAGGGCGGATCCATGCCTGCTCTCCAGCCGGGAGCTCTCCCCTCAGCTCTCCCCGGCTCTGGCCCCCTTTCTTTGTACCACCTCATTGTTTTGCTTCTGTAAACTGGAGCCTTGAACCACTATATATACAGTGGCCTTGAGCCCACATTGAAGGCTAGGGGCGGGGCATCAAGATGGAAGGAAGAAACACACTTAGAAGCAAGAGCCGATCTGGAGCTGGCAACGGCTGCCAGAAGCCCTGCGTGGGGGAGGCTCATCAATTATGCCTTTCATCACAGGCGGGGAGCGAGAAACAGGTTCAGTTGCAGGCCCTGGAAACAGCGGGCAAGCCACTGTGCTGACGCTTGCCTGGGTCAACCCCTCCAGCTGGCGGCTGTCAAAAAGTGGGTCTGGCTGCTCCCCAGCCTCTGAGGAAGCAAGTGTGCGTGACTGAGCTGGCTCCTCTGGGGACTTTGTAGCCTCTCAGGAGCCTTAGGATAGCAAGCGACACTGAGTCAGCACAGCTGGGTCCCGCAGGACAGTGCCATCGCAGAGCAGGAAATTGGTCCCTGCGACTGTTTGTAGTCCCTTCGCGAAAGGAAACCAGGGAGCTTGAAGACTCTTGGACGAATGGTGCTATAGGCTTCTGGGGAACGCCTTTGTGTGTGCTTACAGTGCACACACAGGCAGGATGTTCAGGTATCTGGTGTCTGCACTGTGTGGGAGGGACCAGGGAGGAAAGGCGGAAGTGTATGGATGGTCTCTATCTGGGCCAGGGTATGGGTCCCTCTGCAGTTCATTCCTGGGACAGGTGATCTCTCGCCAGGTGAACGTCTGCTTTGCTGGTCCTAGGGTATGCCCTGCCATGCCAATAATCAGATGGCAGAGCGGAACCCTTAATTTCACAGGCACTGGATTCCCGCCCCTCCTTCCAGCTTGCTTTGCTCTGAAACAGCTGCTCAAGTGCACAGATGTGTGGATTACAGGTGGGTGGGAACCGCAGTACAGCTGGGAGCTCTGGGACAGAACGGCATGGCACGGTGGAGGGGGGCATGGCACGGTGGAGGGGCTCTTGAGCCTCACACCGGCAGGGTGTGAAGGGTCACGTGACGCTCGGGGATGCGCATCAGCTGTGGTGCGCAGAGCCAGGTGAGGAGCATGGGCGGGTCTTCACTGTGACATCCTTCCTATTGGCAGATGCAGGCTGGCCGCCCTCACGACGTGCTATGTGCTGGGCAGCCCTGACGGTCTGCGGAAATCACACCAAGCGCAGTCATAAAACTTTAAGTAATGCTTACGTTACTTTCCCTGAGCGAAGTGGTCCTGACACGAGCTGTTTGTGTTGATTTGTTACTATTCATTTATTCCTTCCCTGTACTTCTCACAGCAGCCTAATTGTGATTCGGTACCAAGAAAGCAATATCAAAGTAATTTTCCACAACATTAGTTACAATTTTCTTCTGATCCTTCAAGTGAAACAACCCCATCCTGTTGGCGTCTCTGAGCATATAAACCTTGATTACATTTATCTGTTGGAAACCAGTGCTTACCACGTGTATGCGCCCAGTCACGTGGCGGGTGGCCCCCAGGGGCCCCTGACCCAGCCTGGGAGTTTCTGTCCGAAGGCACTGTAGGCTAGCAGGCTATCCTGTCGGCAGGAACACCAGAGGGACTAGAACACAGTTCCGCACCGTGGTAGAAGCTTCGCTGAGACTTTAGGTGTGAGTTCTGTGGATTCAAGCATCAGGAACCCAGATTGAGAAAGGGAAATGGAGTTCTTATGTGTGTGTGGTTCCTGGGGTCCGACACAGATCAGATATCATGAGCACAGTTACTAGATGTTAAAAGCATGTTGTTGTGGGTTGCTTTCTGTAGCTGTGATGAGCACAATGTCGGGGTGCGAAGGGAGCAATGTTGGGGTGCAAAGGGTTGATTTCATCTTATAGCTTCCAGGTCACATCTGTCTCTGAGGGAAGGTAAGCAAGAATTTCAAGGCAGAATTTCAATGGAGGAATGCTGCTTGCTGGCACTCTCTCCCTCTTACTTTAGCTGACTTTCTCTATGGCCCCCCTGCCCAGAGATGGCGCCGCCCATAGTGAGCTGGACCTGCCTACATCGATCAACATTTAAGAAAACGCCTTACAGACCATGGTCACAGGCTAATCTGGTGGAACAAGTCTTCAGGTAGGGTTTTCTCTTGCCAGGTGACTAGGTTTGTATCAAGTTGACAGATACAGTTAGCTACAACACATCTTCTGGGGCCAGCTCGCCCGCCTCAACCTAACGAGGGCATTTAAAAGAATCTTACAGAATTACCAGCTTTGGTAAAGGTGTTTTCTTTTCTTTT
>NW_004949130.1:3583274-3591837 GCF_000317375.1 Microtus ochrogaster
TCTTCTTCTTCTTCTTCTTCTTCTTCTTCTTCTTCTTCTTCTTCTTCTTCTTCTTCTTCTTCTTCTCCTCCTCCTCCTTCTTCTCCTCCTTCTTCTCATTATTATTATTATTATTGTTATTATTATTATTATTGCAGTGCTAGGGTTCGAACCCAGGACCTAAAGCATGCTAGGCAAGCCCTCTACCACTGAGCCACACAACCTGCTCAGAAACTCACTTCTTGACACAGGATCCACCCTTTCTCTTCATAAAAGGCCAGAACTGGGGATAATAGACTCAGCACAAGGGCTCTGGGGTCTTCTGAAGGTAGCATCTGCATTCACTTGGGCAGACAATTTCAGCAGCTGCCTTTCTCTGTGAACTGAGTGTTATAGGGAATGGAGATTAGAACGGTAGAATGGCCCCGGGAGCCTCCCCCACCCCAGCACTCCAGCCTGACCAGCTTGGCCCTATCCCTCCCTCCAGGCTTCTCTCCCCAGGTCTGACTTTTAAAATCCACACCAGATATTGAACCAATTCACACATAAATATTTCAGTGTTTCTCAGTTCAAATGATAAGAAATTGATGTTTTTAACATTACTTCCAACCATCTTAGATTTCCTTAAAATTGTCCCACAGCTAAGTAGGCAATCCATGAGAATCTGAGACTGGAAAATCCAAAGTTTGGGGTGAGCCTGGGCTATGTCCCTGCATCCAAACAAACAAGGACTTGCATGTCTAGTCAGTGTTGAGACTTAATTGTCTCATAAATATAGACATGTGTATCTCTAGTGTCTCATCCAATATCCAGCTGCAGTCACACGTCACAATTGCCTTATGAACACTTTAAATCTCTCTCCACATCTAAGTTTCTCTCTTTTCCTGTTTTTTTCAGGATGCTGGGCCATGGGTCGTATAGAATGTACCCATTTCAATTGATTGCACCTATTTCTCCTTTATTCCTTGTGCAGCGAGCACATGTAGATTCAGTCTGGCCCCGCTTCGCTTTTCATCGAAAAAGACAGGAATTCACATGTGGCTCGGTGATATGTCAGGCAGCTCACGTCCTCCGGCTCTCTTGTGATGTCCATGCCAGTGGCCACGCCTCCATCTGCCCCTTACTCGGGGGTCACGCCGGGGCCTCTCACCCTCATCCTGTCATTCCTTCTCCCTCGCTTATACGGGGTGGAGTCCGTCTCATGGGGCCAGGTGAGTTGTTGCCGGCCACCCATGAAGCTGAACGGAATGTTGGATCGATGGCTTGATTGATGTAATAAAAACCAAATAGTGTTAGACTTGGCAGTGCATGGCTGTCATTCCAGCACTAGGGAGACTGAGGCAAGAGGATCGAGAGTTCTGAGTTCAAGACCAGCCTAAGGTACAGAACAAGACCTTGTCTCAAAAAAGAAGGGAGAGAGGGGAAACTGATCTTCTCAGACAGAGTCTGTTTATGTACTTTATCATATCTTTAAAAATCTTTTAAACTACATCTATCTATCTATCTATCTATCTATCTATCTATCTATCTATCATCTATCTATCTACCTACTTGTGGGGACATTATGACATGGGGTCCCTCTAGAGGTTTGAGGACAACCTTCAGGAGTCACTTCTCTCCTTCCACCATGTAGGTTCCGGGGATTGAACTCGGGTCATTAGACTTAGCAGCAGTCACCTTTACCCACTGAGCCATCTTGCCAGCCCACCTCCTAAAAGCTCGACAGCCTTCAAAACAGTGCCGCTAACTGTGGATAGTGTGTTCAAAACATGAGCAGGTGGAGGGCTTTTCAGGTTAAACTGTAACAGAGACCGGAAACAGTTCCCAGTTGTTGTGCCTGTGCAGAGCTGGTGGCCTGATGTGTGGGAGGATGAGGAGAATGGGCAGAGCAGTGTCTGGGGTTTCCGGAGCCGTGGTGGATGTATATGGAGGGTACCACTTTTCAGGGTAACTCCAACAGGGAAGGGCAGGGGACATGGCTTCTGTTGCGGGCTTAGGGAATCTGAGATTCTGGGTATAGTTGAATGTTTTTGTTGGGACCACAGGCTCCCTAGTAATAACACAGAGACTTATTAATTTTAAAAGCTTGGCCATAACTTAGGCTTGTTACTAACTTACAACTTAAATTAACCACTTCTTTCAGTCTACATTCTTTTACGTGGCTCGGTTACCTTTATTCTGATACTTCCTCTAAAGTGCCTGGTGTCTCCTCTCTATTCTGCTCTTCTTCTTCCCGGCATGAGCTTGGCCCTGAAAATCCTGCCTAGCTATTGGCCTGTTAGCTTTTTATTAAGCTAATCACAGTGACTACTTCACACAGTGTACAGGAATAGTCCATAACATCGGGGCAGCGTATGAGGAGGTGTCCTGTAACCTCTCTGACAAGGGCCTGAACACCCACAGGCTGTTGGGGGTTCCTTCTGCCTCCATACCCTCTTTATCGCTCTAGGTTGAGGTCCTGGGGCCAGTGAGGGTGTACTGGGCTGTCGGAGAGCCCTGCCCTGGAAGATGAGCTGCTGTCTCTGTAGACACAGGCCTGTACTGGACGCTGCCCGTATTCCTTGTTGCCAAGGTTAGGATTAGGCTTCTATCTTGTCCTGGGACACAATCACCCCATCTGGGTTGCCGGGCTCCGCAGCTGGGGAAAGAGACCCATGTGTGGCTGTCTGTACAGGGACCCCACAAGGTCCAGCATTCTGAGGAGGGTGAGGGATACAAGGAAACGTGCCTGAAGGAAGACTGGGTAGGCTCTGCGTCCAGGAGCATACAATCTGGGGATCAAGACAGAATCTTGAGCATTTCCCTAGAGGGCCCCTAGGGCATGTGGGAGAAGCGTGGCCCTGTCCCAGCGGGGGCTAGTAGAGAAATAAACTGGTGTCACTCAGAAGACAAAGGTGGCTGTGAGTCTCGGCCTCCCGAAGAAGGAGGAGTCAGAAGGGTTTCCTGGAGTCAACCTGCTATGGGATGTCCATCTAACTTTTCCAGCAGCCTGTGGTACTGCCCTCAGTGCAGGCATCCAGGTAGGATTGGGGGCGCTCCGTGGAGCTGAAAGCCTTTCTCCAGAGTACATGCTGCCTTCCCCATGGTTTCTCAGCTCCAAACCTACAGAGCCAAAGTCGCAGTATCTGTGGGTCTGTCTGACTCTGAGGCTCCCGTTTATCCTCAGTGACAAAACTGCTGGATAAAACATGTGTGACCCTTGTTCTGGGTCCCACAGTACCAGGAGCATGGCATTCGGCAATGCCAGGTTCATCCGGTCTCTACAGAGACTACCCTTGTCCAGTTGTGAACTCTGGGAGCTCCAAATCCACAGAGCCCCAAGTGAGCCACAGTGGTAGCACCCCGGAAACTCTCAGCCAGTCCATCAAAGTGCAGTGACCCCCCCCCCAAACCTGTGCCCCAGCACTGAGCCCTGTGAACCCCGTCCTCTCAGAGCTGAGGTATTGAAATCCACAATCCTCCCAGGACTGAGGAGCCAGCCCCCTCCTGTTTCCATGGAGCTGCTGCTCTCCTCAAACAGGTGGATTTTACTGGAATCCTCCGGAGTCTGTTTCCCCGAAGCCGTTTTCTAACGGCATTGTGGAACATCGTATATATTTCCTCTAAACCTTGTGAGGCTGACACATCCTTGTTGTGACTGTGAATATCAGAAGTGACATGTAATTGCAGTGATCCATCCTGTTAAGTAGCTGGCAATATATCATTGCAAAATCAGCCGGGCTGGGACTCTCGGATCCCAGTGTTTCTAAACAATAGACCTGTACCATCTTCAGACTCACTGAGCACCGCCCACAGCTCAGCAGGCACACCTCGTCCTCCCTTGTCTCACCTTTCTGGGACCTCAGAGACACATTTTCACTCTGGGGCAATTTACACACTTGGTCTTCAGTTCTCCTGGGACAGCCCCCATGCATCGTATAAAAATAACGCAGCCAGGCTCTCCCAGCCAGGGCTGTGGGAGGGGAAACCAGGCCAGCTGTTCCTTCTAGGTTCATGAGGCCTTACCATTACCGACCCTTAGACTCAAGGAATCTTTGTATAGATTCTTCCTGGGCCAGCTCAGTCCTCACTGTTCAGTGGAAGGAAAAGGAAGAAAGGAAGGAAGAAAGGAAGGAAGGAAAAAGAAGGAAGGAAGGAAGGAAGGAAGGAAGGAAGGAAGGAAGGAAAGAAGGAAAGAAGGAAAGAAGGAAAGAAGGAAAGAAAGAAGGAAAAGGAAGGAAGGAAGGAAGGAAGGAAGGAAGGAAGGAAGGAAGGAAGGAAGGAAGGAAGGTAGGTTCGTTGTTCACAGCTGGTGGCACGCACTTGGGCAAGACTAGAAACACCAGTCCTTTGCACAAGGCAGGCTCCATTCACGCTGTGTTCAATGCTAATTTAGACTGTGGTGTGAAGGGCAACCCTACAGCTGGGCAGAGGCCAGAAGTGAAGGCGGTGTGGACACAGAGCCCTCTGTGGCCATCAGTTAGTGCTCGAAAGAGACAGTCTTCAAGTCTTCCAGGCTGGCAGAGTTGGGGGCTTTCCATGGTGCTGGTGTTGGAGCCTGTGTTAGTGGGTTGTTTTGTTTGTTTTTGTTTTTCAAGACAGGGTCTCTCTGGGTAGCCCTAGCTGTCCTGGAACTCACTCTGTAGACCAGGCTGACCTTGAGCTGGCAGAGATCTGCTGCCTCTGCCTCCCTCCCCAGTGCTGGGATTAAAGGCGTGCACAACCACACCTGACATTAGTCTGTTATTTGTCACTGTGACCAAAATGCCCAGTAAAACAGAAAAGAAAGGATTTACGTGGACAAGTTTTCAGAGATTTTAACACATCAAGGTGGAAAGGTGTGGGCAGGACAGCTTACCTCATGGAGGTTGGGAGGGAGGAGAGAGCTTGGATTAGCTGGTACTCGCTCTTGTTGTACCTGAATCTCCTGCTTATGAGGTGGGCTTCCCTGTGCAGAATGGGGATTCCCTCCTTGGTCCATTCAATCAGCCTGTCAATCAAAATCAACCATCAGGGGCTAGAGATGGCTAACAGTGCTTAGGGCTCTTGCAGAGGATCTGGGCTCAGTTTCCAATGCCCGCAGAACAGTTCGCTACTGCTTCTGGCCTTTGGGGGTACCTGGGCACACGCAGTACACATAAACTTACCCAGGGATACACACTTTATATATACATATGTATTAATATGTTTGTATTATAGATTATGTTAACTATATATACCATTGTAACTGGGCCTGCTGGCATAGGTTTGTTGCAAGGAGGCCATTTATTTGTCCTGGCCTCCCAGAACTGAAATAACCACACAGAAATTGTATTAATTAAATCACTGCTTAGCTCATTAGCTCTAACATCTTATTGGCTAACTCTTACATCTTAATTTAACCCATTTCTGTTAATCTGTATCGCCATGTAACAGTGGCTTACCGGCAAAGATTCTTTTTTTTTAAAAAAAAATATTTATTTATTTATTATGTATACAATATTCTGTCTACATGTATGCCTGCAGGCCAGAAGAGGGCAACAGACCTTATTACAGATGGTTGTGAGTCACCATGTGATTTCTGGGAATTGAACTCAGGACCTTTGGAAGAGCAGGCAATGCTCTTAACCGCTGAGTCGTCTCTCCAGTCCCTGGCAAAGATTCTAACTGGCATCTGTCTCGGACAGAGGGTCCATGGTTTCTTCCTCTGCCTCTTCTTCACAGCATTTTGTTTAGTTTTCCCGGCCTAGCTCTGTTCCCCTATAGCTCTGCTATAGGCCCAAAGCAGTTCCTTTATTAACCAAAGAAAGCAACACATAGACAGAAGGACCTCCTACACCATGGGTTTATAATTCTAACTACTAGAAAGGCTGAAACGGGCAAATTGCAAGGCCTGGATTACAGAGTGAGTTCAAGGCCATCTTGGACAATTTAATGAGATGTCAATTCAAAATCAAGGGTAGCTGGGTTGTAGCTTAGTGGTAGAACCCTTGTCTAGCATACACGAAGGCATGAAGCTCTAGGTTCAATCCTCAAAACCAAGGTGGGAAAAAAATCTGTTTTAACAAATGAACTGTGGAGAAGGCTCAGTGGTTAAGAGTGCTTCTGCTCTCTTAACCTCAGTTAGAGGACCTCAGTTCAATTCCCAGTACCTAGATCTGGTGGGTCACAACCACCTGTAACACCAGTTTCCGGAGATCTGACACCCACGTCTGGCCTCCAGGGGCACCTGCATCCACACACATTAGCAGAAATAAATCTTTAAAAGTAATTAGCCATTGCACCCCATCCTTGAATTCTCCTGTGTATCCATGGAAATCCTGGTGGGCCTGCCTTCTCATACTTCCTGGGAGGCCCTGACTTTGGGGGACCCACTGTGTCTACAGCTAGTCATTCTGTCCCATACTCTCTCCCCTGAGCCTAGACCATTCCTGTAACAGCTTTGGCTTCCCAACACCTCCTTCCTTCATGTGGTCTCCATGTCCTGGGTCCCCCATCCCCCTGCAGATGGGAATGTTCGAGTCATCCTGCAGAAGACACCCCTGGGTCTTCAGCCAGCGCCTCACTTTCCTTCGGTGCCTTGGAATATGCTAAATGAAAAATAATGAGCGTGTAGGAACTAATAACAGGAATCACCTAATTAAATTAGGAAACAGACATCATATTACTGTAATCTGAAAATTGATATTAATAGAAAACGGTCCCAGCATTGTTATGCTAAAGGTTCCTAGGGGTGGGGAAATTAGAAGAGAAAACAGAAGAGACAAGTGGGACAGTCGTGGCTGATAGACGTGTGACTTATGTTTGCAGGGAGCTACGGCAAAACGCTAAAAATAGAAGCCGGGTCATTGTGTGGGTCTCATGAACTAATGGACAGAACTGGCTTTGAGAAACCGCACAGCTACACATAGGTACAGGATGATAATTCATAAAACGATACGGTGTAATTAAGCCTCAGGATGTGTGACCGTCTTGTTTTGGGGGTGCCAGGCTCTGACTTGGGCACCCTTGCCCTATGTGCCTTCACTCTGTGAGTTGCTAACCTCCACGTAGGCTTTTTTAAGTAGCTACATAACATAGGAATTGACAGGCCTGGATTCTGACTCAAATCTGGGCATGGCCCATTCTGTCCCCGCCTGTTGCCTTAATGTTAGGGTCTGGGTCTTCTATTTTTTTATGGTAATCTATTTTTTTCCCCAAGGACCTTTCTTGACAGAACCCTACAGATTTTGGCAGCATCTCAACTCCCTAATTGCAGGACCCACTGCTCTGGTAATGAGACCCAGGCCAAAGACACCTTCTGAAATTACAGTCCAGCCAGGACTCTGGTCCCCATTGTGTGCCGGCCCGGGCACAGACCCATTGGGGCTGATGGTTCCGATGCCTGCCCTGTCCCCAGGTGACCTGGTTTTAGATTCTTTCTCTCACAGTGCCTCATTGTCCCCTCCTATGCAAGGATGAATCAGACTGTTCTCATATGACACCAGTCACATGTCCAGAGGGGGTTCTTAGGTGTGGGGTGCCCTCTTTCCCACTCTGCCTGGGACAGAATTAATTAGAGAGTTGGGAGAGGAGGCAGAGGCTAGGACTGTGTGTGAGATGCCCCAAAATGACATCTAGTAGAATTGCCATGTCTGCACCAAGGCCTGGTGAGGAGCCCCATAAAGACAGAAGGCGGGGTGAATGTCCTGCCTCACCTCCTGGACCCCACACCTATGCCTGTCCTCACTCACCTGCTGACCGGGCACCTTCATGAACATTACCTGGCAGCTGAGACTCCAATCTCAAAGTGGCATGAGGTTCCAAGAGAGGCAAAGGGGATACCCCCATGTTTGTCTTCCTTATCTGTCCCCTGTCCTCACTTACCTGTCCTCAGTTCTCAGGCCCCAAACAGTGAGCCCTTTGAACACACAGCAAACAGAACAAGACACCCATTTCTAGTGGAAGTGGCCCAATGGGGTGGTGACAGCTCCAGCCTCCCAGTGAAATGCCACTACAATATAAACTAGGGAACTGGTTCTGAGCCGACCAGGGATCCAAAGACAAGATTGTTGCAACCATTTTGTCAACCCCTGGGCCAGCCCTGGTTATCGAAAACCGAGGGAGATGTGAGGCACATCCAACTTGGGAAGGCTCCACGGGGCCAGCTGCCTGTGGAAGGGTTATGCACCAGCCCCTCGCATTCCTGGGAACCCCATTCCTACGCTCAGGGTCCATGCAGATCTCTCTCCCTGACACTGTTTGCACTCTAGGAGGACCTCGTTTAGGCCCAAAGCCCACTGTTACATGCCTGCTGATGTCCTCATTAGGGAGCTTACTTCCCGGATTCGGGGCTCGGCTGTTTTAACTCAAATCACCGTAGAGCTCAGCGGAAGATTCTCTCATTTAAATTTGTTATTTATATGGGCAAATAGGGGAGCGTGTTTGCACCCATTCTGTGGTCCCCAACAGCAGCAGTCCGGGAAGCTCCAAACAGCTCCAAACTGGTTTCTGAGAGAGGGCGCCCAAGACCCCTGGGACTCCAGGTCTCAGAGGGAAGTTGGGGCTGCCTTTCCTCTCAGGCCTGCTTGAGGAATTTCTCAGGCATCCTCAAAGGCCTGAAGCTCATTGGTAGAGTGGTCTGGCC
>NW_004949130.1:3595868-3599082 GCF_000317375.1 Microtus ochrogaster
CCCCACCTGGTAGTTTCTTTCCCTATCCCATGGTAGAGCCCCTTCCTAGAATTCCCCAGTGAGGGGCTGGGGTGTGGCTCAGTGGTAGAGCACCTGCCTAGAATCCACCAGTGAGGGGCTGGGGTGTGGCTCAGTGGTAGAGCCCCTGCCTAGAATCCCCCAGTAAGGGGCTGGGGTAGGCTGATCAGATGGGCACTGCTTCACTCTCAATGTGTTCCCCAAACTAGTTGGAAATGTAATTCCTTAGTTAGTTCTGTCTATCTTATGTAGAGTGGCACTCTGGGGAGAGTGGTTTGGGACTCCATAGCAACACTGGTGGGTCTGGAATACAGGCAGCTTACGCTTGCTCTGTCTTGTCATGTGATACCGTCATGCATACAGTCATTCTTTGACATTGCAAGAGGACCCTTGCCAGGCACTGTGCCACGCTCTTGAATGTCCCAGCCTCCAGAACAGTGACCATTAAATTTCTTCTCTTTGTAAATGACCTGGTCTTGCTTAGTTTTACAGCAACAGAAAGCAGACCTGATAGGTGGGAGCCACCCTTTGCTAGTGGCCCTTCCTTTCTTTGTCCCTGCTCCGTGGGGGTGTCACAGCACAGTAGAGGTCCTAGGTTGTAAGTAGGAAGAGGCAATGCTGGTTCTTACCACTGGGACACTGCTGAGATGTCTGCTTGGGGAGAAGCAGGGGCCAGGAATTCTCTCTCTCCTTATCCACAGTGAACTCCACCAGAGCAGGGACCTTTCAGCATGTATCAATCCAGTACTTTTCATAAGAGCCAGTTATGGAATCAACCTAGTTGTCCGTCAACAGATAGAAAAATGTTTTATATATGTATATATACATATATTTCACAAATATATATGTATAGCATTCTGCCAATAAGAAGAAAAAAATTATGTCATTTGCAAGAAAATGGATGGAAGTCAGGATATTACATTATGTGGAAAAAAATTCAATCTCAGAAAAGACAAAGATTACTTGTTTTTGTTCACATATGCAATCTAAATGCTTAAAGTAGGGGAGGTAGGGAGTGGGAATAGAACCCAGGGTTTTGTATATTTCAAACAAGTGAACCACATCTTCAATCCCTCACTGGGGGATTCTAGGCAGAGGCTCTACCACTGAGCCACACCCCAGCCCCTCACTGGGGGATTCTAGGCAGGGGCTCTACCACTGAGCCACATCCCAGCCCCTCACTGGGGGATTCTAGTCAGGGACTCTACCACTGACCCATGCTTTTTTCAGGTACATATCTTTTGTGGTTGGTTCCAGAACATCCTTCCCTAGATACCCAAGTTCTGTAGTATATAAAATGATGCAGCATTTGCATCTACAACCTATGTATATCCCGTGTATTTTTTTTTGTCAAGTCTGGCTTATTTACGGTATAACACAATGTAAACGCTATGTAAATAGTCATTTGCACTGAATTGTTTAGGGGATAATGACAAGAAAAAATCGTACGTGTTCAGCACAAATGTAATCTCCCCCAAATATTTTCAGTCCACGGTTCATTGAATCAGAGATTGTGGAACTCGCAGCTATCGAGAGCCAACTGTATAATTTACATACCATAAAACTCACCTATTTCACACGCACACTTCACTGATTTTTAGTAAATTTACAGAGCTGCACAACCATTACTTCAATCCGATTTTAGGATATTTCCATTGCTCTCCCCAAATCCCTTGTGCCCCTTCTGAGTCACTACCCACCTCCCCACATCCCACCCCCATTTCCACCCCAGCCCACGTAACCACAAGTCCACAGTCATTCTTTGCAGGTTCCCATCTTCAAGACACTTCCTTGCAGTGTGATCATGTCGGGTCTGGCCTTTCCCATCTGGCTTCTTTCTCTATTGCATGATTTTTTTTTTAAAGATGTGTTCTTATTCTATTCCCCACCTCTCTCTCTTTGTGTGTGTGTATGCATGTGTGTGTGTATGTTTATGGGTATATATGTATGTATGTGAGTTTGTGTGTGCATGTGTGTATGCATACACACATGTATACGCAAGTGCCCACAGAGCTAGAAGAAGGCATGGACGTCCAAAGCTTGAGTTACAGGGCAGTTGTAAGCTGCCCCATCTGGATGCTGGGAACTGAACCTGGGTCCTTGAGAAGAGCAGTACGAACTCTTAGCCACTGAGCATCATGTTCTTTTGTTTGTTTGCAATTCTGGGCATTTAATCCAGGATCTCGTGTGTGTTGTGCAGCTGCTTTGCTGCTAAACTAGGTCCCCATACCTTTAGCATAATATTTTCTAGGCTTAACTCTTTACAGCCCGTATCAGCACTGTATTAGTTACAGTTTCTGTTGCTGTGATAAAACACCATGACCGAAAGCAACTTGGGGAGGAAGGAGTTTATGTTAGCTTACAACGCTCAGTTCATAGCCAATCGCTGATGGAAGTCAGGGCAGAAACTCAAAGCAGGAACCTGGAGGCAGAAGCTGATGCAAAGACCAGGGAGGGATGCTGCTTATTGGCTTGCTCCCCATGACTTGCTCAGTCAGCTTTCTTATAGAAGTCAGGACCACTCATCCTACATGGCGCCCGCTCAGTGGGCCGGACCCTCTCATAGTAATCATTAATCAATCAAGAAAGTACACTGTACGCTTGCCTACAAATGACTCTAGCTGGTGTCAAGTCAACATAGAACTGCCCAGGACGAGCACGCTGTTTTCTCTGAATATCAATTATTATTGCATTCTGTAGCATTTTGGCTCACTCACCCACAAGTTGATGACCATTTAGATGATCTGTGCCCTGTGTCTCTTATGTGTGGTCCTGTTGGGTATCTTTCCACACACGCCCTTGTGTGAACGTGTGTTTTCATTTCTTCCGGGGAGGTGCTTAGGAGTAGAATTGCTGGTCTGTATAGTAAAAGTCTGTTAACTTTCAAAGAAATCAGCAACCAGACTCAACCAGCTGCATCCACAACCGATGGGCGTGGCCCAGTGTCTCCATTTCCATCCGCATTTGATATTGTCCGCCTTTTTAATCACAGCATGTCAGTCAGTGTGAAGTAAGGAGGCATTTCAGTCTTAGTTTGCATTTCTGCAATGACTAACGATATTGCACAGATTCGCTTGTGTTTATTGTCATCTGAATGTCTCCGTTAGTGAACTGTCTGTACAGTCTTACACCCGTGTGAAAATGGATTGTCTTTTTACTAAGTTGTAGTTCTTTCTTCTACAGGCCTGTATCATTA
>NW_004949130.1:3599252-3619139 GCF_000317375.1 Microtus ochrogaster
TGGTTGCTGGGAATTGAACTCAGGACCTCCAGAAGAGCAGCCAGTGCCCTTAACACTTCAGCCCCATCTTTGTGGTTTCTTTGTGGCATCTTTTGAAATCCATTTTTTTTTTTATTTGAAGAGGTGTGATTCTTTTGCAGATCATGTTTGTGGTGCTATGTCTATGACATCTTTGCCTGGCCTATGGTCAAAAATATTCACTTATATTTTCTTCCAACACTTTTATGAGTTTTCTTGTGTATCTTTGTGATCTGTTTCAAATTATCTGTGTGTGCATGTGTATGTTTCATATGAACAAATGGCCTGACTTCATCTTTTTCTTTTTAAATTACATCTATTTAGTTAGTGTGTGTGCGCACATACACATGCACACACACCCACATGCACGCACACACCCACACCCACATGCACTCATACACACACACATGCACGCATGCACACACACATACACACACATACACACACGCACACACATGCACACATGCGCACACACATGCACACATACACACTCTACAGCACATGTATAGAGATCAGATGGTAATTTGCAGGAGTAAGTTCTCTTCTTCCACCATATGGATTCCAGGCATCAAACTCTGCTCCTCAGCCTTGACAGCAGCGCCTTTACCCAGTGAGCCGTCTTCCTGGCCCCTGACTTCATCTTTCTGAATGTAGCTAGCCTGTTGTCTCAGGCCCCCCTTTTCCTCCAGAAATCTGATTTGGGCCATGGTTACCTTTTCTTCCTTCACTTCCTTTCTAGGTGACTTTTCCAGGACACTGGCCCTGCACTTAACTGTCCATCCACCCATCCATCATCCTTCTACCCATCTATCATCCAGCCATCTATTCACCATCTACCTATCTGTTACCCATGCATGCAGGAATCAATCCATCCATATCCATCTATCCACCCATTCATCCCTCCATCTTCCATCCATCCATCCATCCATCCATCCATCCATCCATCATCCATTCATCCCCTATCCATCCATCCACCTATCCATCTATTATGCATACATACATGTATACATCCATCCATCAGGGTCTTCCTTGTTGCCCTTTGAGCTGCCCCCCTTCTGGACATAAACAAATCACTTTCACACTTCCCTTCTGAGACTGCCGTTTAGTCAAGGTCATTGTGGAGTGCCTTGTGCTCCCCTAATACACTCTCTGGCTATGGTGTCACCTGACTCATCCTGCTGTCTCCAGCGTGATTTCAGCCACTGCTGGCATTGGGAACTACGTGTGGGTAGCACGGAGCTCTTGGCAAGGCTGCAGCGGTTTCCTCCCAGAGACGGGGTCAGGAAAGAATGCACTGACTTGTGACCAGCTTTTGAAATGATAGGATCAGGCCTCAGGGGAGTGTTGATGGACTATAATTTAGCAAATAGAAGACAAGAATTCCCTGGGACTGTCAGCTCTGCATTCTAGCATGCTTCTCGTTGCCTTGGCAACTCAACAGGTTAAACTTCTTCTGGGGCATCAGTGACTGCTCAGGCAGAAGGTGATAGGAACCGTGAAGTGTGCAGATCAGCAGGCAGACAACAGCACTCAGGGTGACCTTCACTTGGTTTAGCTGGCTCTGTCTTGCCACCCATCTGTTATGGGTTCCCTCATCCCCCCACCATCTATCCATCAACCCCCACCCCAATCCACCACCCATCCACCCATCCATCTTTCATCCATCCTAATATATATATGTCCATCTTCTTCCTATCCGTTCGTCCATGTCATTGGACACCTGCTATGTGCCTTGCCTCCTTCTGCCTTCTGTAGCAAATGTGTAAGTTCCTGGCCCTGAAGACCCACTGGGAATAACTCTATGTGGGTCCAGAGGCACCTGGGAAATCGTAGGACCCAGGAAATCCATAGAGCCTTTATTTGGCACATGAGTGGATTCATTTAGAAAATAATCTTTACCTGCAAGCATTGTAATTGTATAGACTTTCTCTCTGCAGATTCTTCTTTTTAAGATTTAATTATTAATTTATATTATTCTATTTATTTTTGATTTCTGGTTGTAGGTATGTACATGTGCGTACAGGAGCCTGTAAAGGCCAGAGGTATCAGATCCCCGGAGTTAGAGTTACAGGCGATTGTGAGTGGCATTGTGTGGGTGCTGGGAACTAAACTCAGGTCCTCTACAGGATCAGCAAGTGATCTTAACTGCTCAGTCACCTCCCCAGCCCCAAGGCTTTTCTTATGTGGCTATCACTCACATAAACAAATCACACTCCGTAAACTGTCCTTAGTTTTTAGTTTTATGTCGGTGCACTACACAGCAGACCTCTTTCTAATCAGCATATGTAGATGGTTATTGCCTTCCAAACTTATGTGGTGTATTGTAACTGCGTACCTTTTTGTTTTGTTTTGTCCTATGGGGTCCCAGTATATAGCCTGGTCTGGCTTTGAACCTATAATTCTCCAGCTTCCACCTTAATGATTTATATTAAGTTGTTCTAGGTGTGTGTGTTTTGTTTTGACCTACTGCATGAATTATTTCTATTTCCTTCCAGTCATCTTATTCAGGTTGCCCCTTTTGTTTGCTGTTATGATGGAGGCTTTCCAGATGTTTCGTGACCCTTAGTGACACTTTCATAGTCATGAGTAGGACACCAAATGCCTGATGTAACATAGGGAGACACAAGTCCTTAACTCAAGGTATTGATGCTGAAGAAGGTGTATTAGTTAGCTACAGCTGCTGTAACAAAAGCACCATGGACCAGGTGGCTTAAACAACGGTACTGGGTTCCAGAAATCCCAGATCAAGGGGTTAGCTGGGCTCTTTTCTTCTGAGGTGTCCCTTCGGCTTATAGATACTATCTTCTCCTTGTGCCTTTCTGTCTATCTGTCTGTCTCTCTTTCTTTCTTTGTGTGTGTGTGTGTGTGTCTGTCTGTGTGTATGTCTGTGGGTATGTGTACTTGAGTGCAGGTGCCCCCAGAGCCAGAGGTGTCAGATACCTAGAACTGGAGTCGTATATGGCTGTGAGCCACCAATGTGGGTGCTGGGATCAAACTGGAGTCCTTTGAAGGAGCAATGCCTGCTCTTAATCCCTGAGCCATTTTTCCAGCCCCTCCCAATGTCTTATACGGTCTTTATTATATGTTTAAACCCTATCTTTCTCTTCTCACTCATATGAGACCCACTATCATGGCTCCATCTTAACCAATCTCTTTAAAGGCCCTATTTTCAAATATAGTTGTAGGGTCAAGCCTGGGGGTAGGATTAGGACACGGTAAGTTGGGGGGCACACAACTGGGTTTGTAGCAGGTTTACAATCCCCAACCTTGGGAAAGGCCCCCCCACTCCATGTGTGCATACTGGGGAGGGAGCCTGGGGTTCTGACTGTTTTGTCTAAAAGCTTCTAGTTAATGCTCTGATTTCAGTGTACCCCCAATCCCAACCTGAAGTCTGCTTTTGTCTTCTGTAGGTCCTTCTGAGGCAGATCTGGCTAGAGGGCAAAACTGCCTAGAGCTTCAAACCCCGCCTTTCTTCCAGTTAGCTCCCTACCCTGCTACTACCACGTCCGCCTCCCAGTACACTGTGGGTTTAATCCTGCATTCACACGCCGCCCATAGGCTGGGCCAATGTGTCCCCTTCACCCGTGGAAGCTGTTACCACCCTTGATCCTCATTCCGCTTTCCAGAAATGTGTTGGAATCTGTCATCTGTTGCCGTCCCCCACCAGTGCTGTTTGTCACCGTGGGCTGCTATCTGTTTTATTCTTTGCTGTCGTTATGCTGTGATCTTGGAGGGAAGCTGAGATAAATGTGTGTGTTCAGTCCTCTGTGTTTACCCGGAAGCCTTCTCGAGAAGAGGTAAAGCTGCAGGCTGCAGAGGAGGGCGAGGGAGCCACCCCACCCAGCCCAGCCACCAGCTCTTGAGTCAGGGAGGCCTGGGAGGCTTAGTGGAGAGAGGCAGGAGCTGGCCAGGGCCTGGGTACCACTCTCTGTCTCCTGAATCCCAGATGCTACCTGCCCTCAGTTCTTGCTTTGCAGGTGTGAGCTCTTCTGAACTTATTTGGGTGCCTATTTACCTAGGACTCTATAGCTCGCCCCTCTCCCCCCACTCCTCAGCCTCAAGTTCCTAAGACAAGCCAGTCTCCTCTCCCCATTCCCACCAGTGATGTCATAGGTGTGGTTTTCTACAGACCAGGCAGTGTCTGACACCTCCCAAATGAATGTGTTTTCCCAACTATGGCTGACAATGATACATTTTTTAAAAAGCCATTTACACTTCTCCTGATGTAAGATGAATTCCTTTTGTCAGATAGGGAACTCCTGATTCTGCGGAGCCATATCACAGGATTGTCCCCAGGCCAAAAGAGGATGCCCAGGTGGGGGTGAGTCTTGTCCATCTAGTCACCTGTCCATAAGGAACAGGGCACCGGAGACATGACAGGAAGGGGCTGCGTGGCTAAGGCAAGATAATGTGTGTTGATACTCATTCAGGCTTCCCTCTGTCTCTCTCTTCCAAGGCCTTAGTGCCCTTGCTAGGGAAGTGTGCATTATGTCTAAGGATCCACCCCCACTTGAGGCTCCTGCTTCAGTGGCTGGAGCTGCCTGGAGATTGTTCTCTCGGGAAAGAGTGGGAGAGGAGAGCTTTGGAGAGAGCATTACAGCCAGGCATGGTGACACGTGCCTGTCATTCCAGTACTCGAGGCTGAGGGTGGAGGATGGGGAAGCCAGCCTAAGCTACATTAACAAGTTCAAAGTCAGCCTGGCTGTCCCAGAAAAGTGAAAGAGTGTGCGTGCGTGCGTGCGTGCGTGCGTGCGTGCGTGTGTGTGTGTATGTGTGTTTGCCTTAATACCAGCAGAGGGCACCCTGAGCCAGCTCATAACGTTTTTGTTGCCCTATCCCCTGACTTTGGATACTTCCTGGGACAGGATCAAAGGTCTCTTCTGTCATTTCACTCCAAGCTTCCATCCCATCCCTATCACCACACCAAGTGCAGGGCCTAGCATATGACAGGTGATTGATAAATGCTTGTTGAGTGCACAGAAGGATGGATTGAAGGGTGGATGGAAAGATGCATGATGGGTAAGTTAGTGGATGGATGGATGAATGGATGGATAGATGGATGTAGTGTGGATGAATGAGTGGGAGAATAGGTAAGTGAGCAGATAGATGGGTGGGTGGATAGATGGATGGATGGGCAGATGGATGGGTGGATGGGTGGATGGATGGGTGGATGAATGAGTGTAAGTAGTATAAAGAATAAATGAAGGGAAGTTCTATAAAGATTTATTAAGCTGGGAAGCAGTGTGAGGAGCTTAGCATTTCCAGATCTGATGGTTTCCTGTGGCTCTTACCCCAGTGCTCCTGGGTCCTGTCTTCAGCTTGCCTTTGCTTCTGTCCTGCTCATCTTATTCCCTCATGTTACCCCTCCCTCTTCAGCTGGGCCTGAGGATTCATGTTCGGTACCATGATCCCAGAAGGGACCTGATGGGACACAAAGTTTCTAGAAGAAATAAGTACCGGGCATCCTAGCATAAGTAACTCAACCATCCCTACAGGTCACCCCAGACCTGCAGTCTTCACCCCACCCCTGCTTCCATGTTCTTTAGCTAATCATGGTTCAGCCTTTATGTGACTGCCGATCTGAATATGCTAAGTAGATCAATAATGCGTCAGCCTTTTGCCGAGAGCAAGAGGAAGAGGGCGGGCTGCATCCATCAAGCCCTGAGTGACAGCTAATCATTTTTCACCTGGTGTTCACCCTGCCTAATACCAGCATGGCTCTTCTCCCAGAAGGCACCAGCAAAGTTTCCTCAGCCACCCTCCCCTGCCAAGCCCAGGCTGCTGAGCTGGCTCACATCTCCTAAACATGAACCTCACGTGACTATGGGGACTCAGAGTCCACAGGTGTGAACAGATCTCTCTGTGTGTCTCTCTGACTCTCTCTGTGTCTCTGTGTGTGTGCACGCACACTTCTGGAAGCTGAATGCCTGGCCTTTGGCGCATGCCATGATCCATGATCCCTTCTGTGTTCCTGTGTGGTCATCTGAATGTTTCCTTGAGAATGGTACACCTGCAAGCTTGGAAAAGCACGTGTCTGTTCACTTTGCATGTGTGTATGTGGTGTAATAACCAGGCTAGCTTAATATGAAACAGCAAATTTTAATGAAGGGATAGCTTACAGCGATGGGCAGGAAATACAAAAAGGACCGGCGGGGCTCATGCCGGCCAGATTTATACGTAAACATTAGCCCAAGGCGAACACACCCCCCATTGGGCTGGACCTCCCCTACACGTGTGTGCGTGTGCACATAGGGGACCTGGGTTTGTCATATGTGTGACTGTATGTCAGACACTGCCACAGCCCTGGGGGACCCTGAGTCATCTCTCTAGGAGATGGCATGCCTTATAAACTGCCCCAATCTGGAACATTCCCCTGTTGCTCTCACCTGGGTACACACTTGGGATGGGTGGTCCTGCACCTGCTGTCCTTCCTGCTGGAGAAAGTAGGTGGCCTGAGGGGCAGGGACCTGAACTGGGTGGGAGCATTTCTTTACACAGGACGGCATCAAGGAGAGCCACATTCAGGTGCCATCTCAGTGTCACCGGAACTGGACGGCTTCAAACTCAAATGTCCTTTCCCTAACAGTGGCCCTGGAATCTCCAAGACTTCTCCAGTTCTCACCCATAGGAGCATGTTTGATCTAAATCTTAGAACACAGACCGAGCAAGTTGTCCAGCTGGCTCCTGCGTCCCCTGACCCTCTTAGTGTGTGGTGCCACCTGGTTCAGATGGTAGGGGTCTTGGAAAAATAAATGCTGGTGTGCATGGAGGTGGGAAAGCCAGGAACAGAAGCAGGAGATGGGTACCTCCCTCCCTGGGGTTGTGCTTGGTTTACTGGACACTGTGCCTGGAGCTGGGTGCCCCCAACTCCGCATGGATGCTGGCAGCAGCCTTGTGTGGGTGAGGCAAACCGCTCTTGCCTCAGGCCGCCTCCTTCTTGGTTGGGCTTTGCCGGCTAGCTCTAGGAATCAGACCCTTCCTAGACTCTCTGGCCAAATCCAGTCCACCTACTCCATGTTGGTCATGCCTCTTCCTGACAGCCACTGCCCTGGGGTGTAGCTGTGCCCCGTTCCTCTTTTTATTTATTTTTAAATTTATTTTTGGTTTTTTGAGACAGGGTTTCTCTTTGAGCCTGTCCTGGAACTAGCTCTGTAGACCAGGCTGGCCTCGAACTCACAAAGATCCACCTGCCTCTGCCTCCAGAGTGCTGGGATTAAAGGCGTGCGCCACCACCGCCCAGTTCCTTAATCCTCTGCACTGTTCTCAGAAGAAAGGGAAGATACTAAGAAACAGGAGACATCCAGTTCCCCACCCTCACTCCCCACTGGGGTCAGGTAGAGCATGGGAAGGGTACTTTGCTTTCCCAGTGGTTCCTTTATTCCTAGAGGACGCCAGTGTCCCCCAAGGGGAACAGACAGGAGGAGCGAGCTTCCATCCTGCAAAGTGTGGCTGCAGGGTTGCTCCAGGCAGGCAGACAGCTCTTCCAAATCTCCATGAATAATTGAAGACACCTTAAAATGTGCAGCCGCAGCTTCCAGGATGCCCTTCCCCCACGGTGTGCCGCTGCAAGTCTGGCTGCTGCCAGTGGGTGGGCTCCACCCTGCCAGGGGCAGCTCCAAAGCCAGGCAGAGGTCAGATTCAGACGGATCAGCTGAGCCCTGACTCCTGTTCTTTCTTCTTCCCCGTCTCACTTTTCTCTCCCTGTCCCAAGAGCATCTGCGGCAGGGTAGGCTCAGCCAGGAAGACCTGTCACAGGTAGCAGGTGAAAGGCTCCCAAGAGACCTGCTTTGAGGGGATAGGGGCAGAGGTGGGGCTGGGGAGCCGGCCTTTCTGCCCAGTTAGAGGCCAGGTGCAGAGAAGCAGGGGTTCCTGCAGCCCTCCAGCTCTCTGGAGACGTGCCTCAGGGCATGATGGGAACTACAGGAGGTGGTGGTTTCCAGTACTCCAGGAGAGCATCTGCAAGGCACAGCTCCCATCAGGTGACCTGCAAGGCTCTGGTTACAGCTAGGATATTGTCATGAAGGTGTGTGCGTGTGGTGTGAGTATGTGGGGGAGGGGAGGCATAAGAGCTATGTGGCTGTGTGTGACAGTGGAACCCAAGTCTTTGAAGCTGATCAGGGAACGGCCTCTGTTTCCCTTTGGTTCCTGATTGACATCCTCTCCCCCCCACACACACATACTCAGCTTCTGGGGTACCCTGTACCTGAGTCTGCCCACATACAACTGTTGAGAGCTCTTTTGATATGGACTGAGTCAAAAGTTCTAATCCTTCAAATATGAAATTTTCAGTAATTAAATTTGCAAAAACAAAAACTGAAATACGGTGGTTATGTATGCAACGTGGTGACCCATGCCTGTAATCCCAGCACTTGGAAGGTGGGGGCTAGCCTGGGCCACACAGTGAGGCCTTATCTCCAAATCCCCAACCCCCTCCGTCTCCGCGTCACTCCTTTCTCTATCTCTGTCTCTCTGTCATGTGGTGTGCATGTGTGTGTGTGTGTATCTTGGTCACTGGTGTGGCCCAGGGTCCCTGCTGTGTCACTGGGGCTAAGGAACAGTACCCCTGGAGTTTCTGCCCAGTGCTATACCACTAGCCTAGGGAGCCCCTGTCTCCCTGTTGTCTCTTCCAGATGTCAGTAAGATGATGATTTTAGTTCTCCCTTGACTCCCCAGCACCCCCTCTAGGAGTCTCCCAAACCAGAACTCTAGTGAGCTCAACTCCGAGGTGACAAGAGGTGGACCGGGAGAATGGGGCTGCAGTGTTCAGCTTCATCTCTGTCCCGCTATTCCCTGGCCCCTCTTGTCTGATTATGACTGATGCTTTGGGAAGGCTCGGGTCAGAGCAGCTGGTCCAGGATCTGTGCATGGGGAGTAACGATGCCCAGGCAAAGTCAGTTTGAGCACAGGGAACCCTGTGACACCCTGGACAGGTGGTCCTTTCTCTTCTGGCCCAGTGGAAAGCAGCCTGGATGGAACATGAAGGCCACTTGCTTAGCTGGGCCTTTCTTGCTTTATTGGTTGGAAGCAGAGATCTAAGTTGGCCTTGTTCTGCCCTGAGGCATGAGCACACGGCTCTGGCACTGAGCCTTTTCAGTGTGAAGCATTAGCCTCAAGGTAGAGCAAGCCTTTGGACCCCGGAGAGTCTTTCTAGGTAGGAAGCAGGATGGAGCTGGGTCTAACCCGTCCCGGTCCCTTCCTTTACTTCCTCTGCAGTCACAGGGAGCCACTTCTGGTCCCTGGATGCATCCTGCTGTTGGGATCTTCTCCCAATACTTCATGTTCTTCAAACCACCGCCCGTAGGCTGACTTTATGTTCCTGATGTGGGAAAAACTAGGTACCCCAAACATCCCCTTTGAGAAGTTGTCCATCTGCTGGGTCCCAAACCAGCTAGTGCTAACATGACAGGCTAGCCCAGGTTCCCATGGTGCCCTCTGCCAAGCCACGGCCATCAGGGAACAGGGACGACAGCCCATGTTTATGTTCAGAATGTACATGTTTCTGGCCTTTCCCAGACTGTGAGTAACGTGTCGGCAAATGTTTGCGCCATGGAGACCCAGAGTGGGCTTCCACGGCAACGGGAGGACACTGAGGGCTGGGCCTCGAAGCTTCCTGAAGCACCGTGGCTCCCACTGGAACAAACTTGGGAGTTCATGTTGTGAATATGGCCATTTGCTCCCATTTCCTCGGGGAGGCCCCTGGGGAGGAGAAGCACACGTTAAATATTTGTGGTTTTGCTGCATTCAGTTTTAAAGTTCAGCAGTAATTACCATGACCAGGTGCCAAGTGGATCTGCTCCCAGGGGAGCCTCCTGCAGGAGCAGGCTGGTGGCTGCTTTCCAACTGTATTGTTTGTGTAACCTGTGTGCCTTCCTCCTGGTGACCATTTTTCCTAGACTCTACTACTTTGCCGAGCCCCAGACTCAATCAGACTGCACTCTTTGGGGATGGAGAGAGAGGCCATGCCTCTGCCTGCTTGGTACTCTCCTCCAGCCCAGCCAGATGGGATGGCTGAGCCACGGGCAGGCTGTGGATAATCAGAACACCAACATGGGGTTGTTATAAATGGAGCCTGGAGACCCCAGCAAGTGCCTTGAGCTCGTGGTACACTCACAACCACACTCGTGGCAACTCACGTGGGTTCTGGTATGGCAGATGGAGCACTCTTTATTTCTAATACAGATTTTACATTTTTAGCTCTAGACCCCAACCTGCCTCATTTCAGACTATTGATCTGCTCTTTCAGGTAAGCACAACCAACTCAGGATGTCTTGGCAAATTCTGGATGATGCATAGTCTTGTCTAGTTCAGCTTCCCCTTGTCCTTAGCTGGTATGGATGCTGTTTTAGAATGGCACCGATAGCTTAGAGGAGGCAGCTTTTAGCCTCCTGGGGAATGGCTGGGTTTTTTTTCTATGGCCACATCTGCTGTGGTTTGGATATGGCTCCCATGTGTCCCCGGTTCACAATCCAGAGGCTTGGTCCTTGGCTCCCATGTATCCCCGGCTTGTGATCTAGAGACTTGGTCCTTGGCTCCAGTGTGTCCCCAGGCTTGCAGTCTAGAGAACTGGTCCTTTGAGTGGATGATGGATGGCCCTCTAAAAGGCTGGGCCTCTTTTTCCTTTTTGTATTGGGGCATCACGGGAGAAATAAAAAACTTCTACTTGGTGGCCTCTCAAAACAGATGAGGGACCCTGGCTGCTGTGCAGAGAAACAGGGAGTTTTAGCAAGGACAATGTTGAGAGAGCACTTGAGAGAAATTTTCTGAAAACAGTGCCTAGAGAAGGGGCGTAGGGGTAACCCCGGCCCTCCTCACCTTACAATGAAGAGTGTCACACTGAATACACCACCAATGGAAAGAATCTGAAGTCACCTGCCTTTGCAGATCCAGGACAGAGCGTGTGGGTTTCATTTCCCCCATCTAGATTAGGACCTGCTGCCACACAATGCTCCTAGACCAAGTCTGTCTGCTGTTTGCTCGAAAGTTAGCAGGCACAGATGGTGGGGGAAGAAATCAGGCTTCAAGGGCTGGGATCCGAGAAGATGATCGCCCCCAGAAACATCCACTGGAGGGAACTCAGAGTTGCTGTTGAAAGATCCGATGCTATCAGAATCCTTTAATCTCTTAAGAGATTATTTACTTGTATTTTGGGTATTGGTGTTTTAACTGCATGGCTGTGCGCCATTTGCACGCAGTACCTGCAGAGACCAGAAGAGGGAGTCAGATCCACTGGGACTGGAGTTGCCTCTGGGTAGGTACTGGGAATCAAATCTAGATCCTCTGGAAGAGCAGCCAGTGCTTTTAACCACCAAACTATCTCTGGCTCTTCTTCGGTTTTCTTGTTGTTGTTGTTGTTGTTGTTGTTGTTGTTGTTGTTTTTGTGTGTAGACTTATTGGATACATCTAATATATCTCTTTCATCTCTAGCTTTTTGAAATTTTAAGATATTTGTGCCTTGGTTCTGCATATGAGAGAAAACATGATTTTTGTCTGAAGTTAACTTGTATTAACAAAACTGCCTCCGGTTCTATCTAGTTTTTTAAAAAACTACATGATTTTTTTTTTATGGCTACATAAAATCCAATGTGTATATGAAGTGATCTTAAGTTACAATTGTGTCCAGTGTATGCAGCCTACCAAGCACGCTGTCTTAGGAGCACAGCCCACCATTGATGACCACTTATGTCCCCTAAATGACCATGTGGCCAAATCTGTAGATTGCTACCATTGCCCAGCACAAGTAATTCAAACTTTATAGAATACATATTGCTTTCTCTCCTTCATAAAGTTGAAAAGGGGGCTGCAGAGATGGCTCGGCAGTTAAGAGCACGCCTTGCTCTTGCAGACAACTTGAGTTTTGGCTCACATCAGGCAGCTCACAGCCTCCTGTAATTCCAGTTCCAGAGGTGTGATGTCCTCTTCTGGCCTCTATGGGTCCTGCACTCCTGTGTGCATACACACAGACACATATGCATTCATATAGTTAAGAATAAAGAATAAATGTTTTGAGTTAAAAGTGAGTATTTGAAGAGAGAATGTGGAAACCTCAGTCAGTGCGTGGCCAAGCAAATGCTTGGTCTTTCTTCCACCCCGTCCGTGCCCCGGGTTAGTCTCTGGAGTGTGGGGCTTCCAGACAAGGTTCAAGTTCTCCACAAGGCGCTCACGGTGGGGCTAGGGCTGGATTCTCTAGTTCGCTGTGTTATGGTTTGAGTGAAAAACATCTTTACTAGCTTTTGTATTTGAACACTTGGTTACCAACGTCAGCATGGTTTTGAGAAATGAGTGACAGAGGTCTGTCATGGGAGCGAGCCTTTGGATGGCTGTAGCCCACCTAAAATTCTGGTCTGGCTTCCTGTTTTCTAGTCCAGAATGCTGGGAACAGCCTCTGACACGGGCTTCTGCTGCCGTGACCTCCCCCACACCTTCCTTGCTGTACTGAGTCAAAACTGTGAGCCCAGACAAAACCTTCCCAATGTCGGGTGTTCCGTCACAGCTAAGTGACAAGTATTGATACATCCCCGCAACTGGCAGAGACCTGGCATGGGAGGCTGCCACAGCCTTGGGGGTGTTGAGACTGAAGTGTGGGAATGAGGCGCTCTCCGCAGCTGGGTGTGTCCTTTACCCAGCCAGGTTTCTGCCACTACGTGCAGTTTGCATGTGAGTTAGTCTCTGGACTAGGATCCACTCTAATGGAATCTTTCATTGCAAAGCCTGGAAACCAGGCCCCCCATACCCTCCCTGGAAATCAGCCCCTCGACCCTCCCTGGAAATCAGCTCCCCCCCCCACACACACCATCCCTGGAAACCAGCCCCCCACACCCTCCCTGGAAATCAGCCCCCCACCCACACACCCTCCCTGGAAACCAGCCCCCCCTCCCTGGAAACTAGCCCCCACACACACCATCCCTGGAAACCAGCACCCCCACACCCTCCCCGGAAATTAGTCCCCCCCCACACCCTCCCTGGAAAACAGCCCCCCGACTCACACACCCTTCCTGGAAACCAGCACCCCCACTCACACCCCTTCCTGGAAACCAGCACCCCCACTCACACCCCTTCCTGGAAACCAGCACCCCCACTCACACACCCTTCCTGGAAACCAGCACCCCCCCACACACACCCTCCCTGCAGCTGCTCACAGCTGTCCTTGCTGTAAGGATGCGGTCCAGGACAGTTGTTCTTCACTCTGAGGCCCTGTTGTCTAGTCCTTGTATCAGGAATCATTGTTCTCCATTGGAAGCTCGCTGCTCCTGCTGAGCTCCTGTTCTGGGCACCCCCAGCTGGTCTGGGCTGCAATAAAACCATGACATTGGCCACCCGGAGTTAACATCAAACCCCACAAGTTAAGGACAGAGTCTTCCATGAGACTGGCTTTTCTTTACACCCCAGCTTCATGAAAGGTCTCCAGGCTACCAGCTGCTGGCCCAGGCAGGGAGTTAGCATGACTACTTCATGTTCAAGGGTTTGTTAGAAAGGTCCAAAGAATTCTGGGCTGTAGAAAGGACCCTCCAGAGGCAGAGGCAGAGGCAGAGGCAGAGGCAGAGGCAGAGGCAGAGGCAGAGGCAGAGGCAGAGGCAGAGGCAGAGGCAGAGGCAGAAGCAGAGGCTAGCGGAGTCCTAAACAGAAGCTGCCCTCTTTTCCCGTGGATTCTAGACTCATGACCCTCCCAGCACCTCAGCCTGTTCACCGGAAGGTCCTCTGAACCTTGTCTGGAATTTCACTTTTTAATTATTATTTTATGCATGTGGGTATTTTGCCTGCATGTGTCTATGTGCATCACATGTGTGCAATGCTCACAGGAGCCAGAAGGGGGCGTCGGATCCCTTGGTCTTGGAGTTACAGGCAGATGTGAGTCACCATCGGTTCCTCTGGAAGAGCAGTCAGTGCTCTTAACCACTGACCCATCTCTCCATTTTCCAGAGTTTTAAGTGGGTTTTGTTTGATTATGAATAGTCTGGATTTATTGGCCGCATGATTGACCTTAGTCCCCAGTCACCACCATCTTCTCCTCAGACATCAGGCACCCTCCATTTCAAGTGGTTGATATTTCCAATGACTGGCCTCCATCTTGGGGCTCTCTAAGAGTTCCCTACAGTTGGTGACCTCGTTTACATAATGAGCTATCTCATTAGGCGGGAAATTATGGGAGTTTTTACAGCTATAGCTCAGGAACCCAGGGGCAAAGTCCAGAGAAGTTCTTAATTATACTACAGTCCATTACCAAGTATGTTAGTCAGCTCTCCATGATGGTAACAAAATGTCAGAGACAATGCGCTGATAATGAGAAAAGGTTTCAGACCAGGGTTGCTTGTGGAACCATGGTTTCTGTGCCTATGGCGAGGCTGAGTAGCAGTGTGTGCTTGGACACATTGCTCACCAGGAAGCCCGGGTCCAGCACAGCCTCATGGAGGTGAGTCCCCAGAGAACCTAGCTTTCTCCTACTAGACACCACCTCTCAAAGGTCCCATAGCTTCCCAGTAGCGCCCTGTGCTGGAGGCTGAGCCCCTAACACCCGGCTTTCAGGGAACCATTGTCTAAATGGCTGCTCCGAAGTTGGGAACTGAAGCTTCCACTGACCGCAGAGTCACCTCCGTGGCTCCTGTGTTTCTTCCTTCTGTGAATCCCACCCGTCATTTATGCTTCAGGCTTCCCTCCTCGCCCTCCTCTTTCTACAATCAACTGTTATTTATTGTCTGACATTCCGTACATGTTTATAATGTATTTTGATCTTATTCATCCCCCACCCCCCACCACCCACAATGAACCTCTTCTTCCCGTCAAGTCCCTTCCCTGAATTCTTGTGTGTGTGTGTGTGTGTGTGTGTGTGTGAATGTGAGGGTTGTGTGTGTGAGTGTTGTGAGTGAGCGTGTGAGTGTAAGGGGTTGTGCATGTGTGAATGTGGGGACTGTGAGTATGCGTGAGTGTGTAAGTGTGGGGGAGTATGTGAATGGGGAGTTGTGTGTGTGAGTGAGTAGGTGTGTAAATATGTGTGCGTGAATATGTGTGAGTGTGTGTGTGAGTGTGTGGGTGTGTGCAAGTGGGGGGGGTCCCACTGAGTTGAATTAGAATTTATTTGAGAAGACAGCTATTTACTAGCGTGCACACAGGCACACACAGTGGACAGATACGCCACTGTAGAAGCGACTCTTCCCCTCCTAGCAACCACTAACTGCCAGGAGCTTCTCAGGGAGAGGTGGACCCTGTGGGGCCCTCTCACGCCCCTGATGAAATAGTGAAGGGCCCAACAGTCGCAGTGCATTCATGAGTGCGATAGCCATATCCTGTAGAGAAGACAGTCTCACGGCGTTCCTCCCGTGCTCCAGCTCTTACACTTCCACCCCCTCCTCCATGTTCCTGGGTGCCGGGACCACAGACAAGTGCAGCCGTACCAGACTTATGCACAAAGTGGCCATAGCTTCAGAGCTGAAGGAACACGTTACAAAGAGCCCAAACACCCTCTGACTATCCCAGTTTATGTTTGGGAGCCCGGTCCAGGACCCTCATGTCGCTCTAGCCTCCCAAGAGGCAGACATTTGTGAGCCTCGGTCGCTAATCAAATGGACTCTCCAAGCCCAGGCTCCTATCAGCGTGAGAAGATGGTGGCTTGGACCCACAGAGCACAACACAGCGCTGCACCTCGAGTGGACCGGAGATGAGGGCGTGAGGGTGGCTACAGGCCAGACTTGTAACTCCCAGGGGAATGTTTCTCTGTGTGGTTGATGGGAAGGCGTTTGGTGCTGAGCAGAGGGTATCAACAGCTGTCTGCTGTCACTCTTTAGCATTCTTAGGGCTGTCCCCAACCCCTCCTGCCCATTACAGCTCCCCAGGCAGGGAAGTCCCCAGCCCAGAGGAGAAAAGATATTCTCTTAAAGGCATGTGCTTTCTGGCAAGCTGCAGTGCCAGGCCTGGCTTTGGATCAGAAAATCCTAGCTGCCAGACTATTCCTGCCAGCAGCTTGGCTGTGAGGGGGTGGAAGAGAAAGGGACAGGGCAGCTACAGGTCCCCCTGTCCCCTGCCTAGAGCCTTCTCCCCGTGGAGGCCTGACCTAGCTCACAGTAGAGAATTAAAGACATATCCAGAAGACAGGGCTTCAAACACCTCACGGTCAGAGCAACTGAACTGGAAGGGAGGCAAAGCAAAAAGGGGCAAAGGGGGCAAATGGCCCCCGTGTGGATGGGCGAGGGAGGAGGCAGAGTGCAGACCACCAGCCAAGACATCCCACCACGCTGCACACAGAGCACACACACACACGTGCACACACACACACACCGCAACACTTCATTCTCAGACCCATCCAGAAAATCACAGTCCCCTAACCACTGCCTGTAGTGGAGAGTGGAGTGCAGTGTCTCTTACACGTGTCTCTAATTAAGGATGCTTATTTTCTGCAATACCCATTCATCTACAGGGCAGTGTCCTTGACTGCTCCCTGCTGAGAGAGGCCATAGGTGACCACCATCCAACAAAACCAACAATTTGTGTTGACTAAGACAGACACCCAGAGGCGCGCTGGGAGTCCATCGCTAATTCTCTATTGCAAGCGCATTTTGCATCGCCCCCCCCCCGGCCGTGGATGCTAAGCCTAGAGACCGTCCAGATGGATGCTCCCTGTCCTTAGAGACCAGCCCAATGGAGACAGTGTCTGGAATCCACTGTAGTTGGACCGTACCCCAAAGTCCACTACCAGGCTGAGCAACTTGTTTTGTCTGTGTTGGCCATGTTTTCTGAGCTGAGATGTAGATCACTGGAGAGGGCTTCATGGTCAGGTGTGGTTTGGGAAGTCAGCAGTGGAGAACCAACCAGGGGTCGGTCATGCCAGACCTGCTGCTGGGTCTGCATAGTTCCCGTTGCACCCCAACTCCTGAGCACCTTCACCTCACTTAGTCAGCTATGAATATTGATGGGTAATGGGCAAGCCTGAGTCTAACCAGATGTGTTAATTACTTTTCTTTTACTATGGAAAAAAAAACCCACCATGAGCAAGGCAACTTACAAAAAAAAATTATTTGGGGTTCACCATTCCAGAGGGTGAGAGTCCATGACCATCACAGAGGGGAGCATGACAGCAGACAGGCAGGCATGGCACTGGAGCAGTAGCTGAGAACTCATATCTGATCCACAAGCAGGAGACAGAGAGATCCCCCTGACAATGGTGTGAGCTTTTGACCCCTCAAAGCCCATTCCCTGTGACCCACCTCCTCCAACAAGGTCACACCTCCTAATCCTTCCTAAACAGTTCCACCAACTGCAGACCAAGCACTCAAATGTCTGAGCCTATGGGGGTCATTCTCTTTCAGACCACCACACCAGGGTCACCATGGCTGTGTATCAGGGTCATACAGCATCCCCACTCCCATCCAATCAGAATGGTGGCAGAGTGTTGAGTGATGATACTTCAGTAGCTGTTCAGAAAGGTTCCTGGTTGGTTCTGCTAACAGTCTATGACTTATTCCTCACTGTTCTGCTCTCCTGTGGGATGATGGCCTCGCTTTCACTGAGAAAGGATCCTCCTAAGGCACTTAGGTGCTGTGCACAACTGCCAGGTCACATGGGGTGATTGCGCACTGTGGTCATCTGCCCCGGGACAGCTGGGAAGGGCCAGTCCAGACCTTTGTCCCATCCTTGCAGAAAGTAGCAACCTGGCTACTTCCCTCATGTCCCTACCCCAGACTTTGAAAATTGGGGGTCTGTGGTCATGTAGAATGTAGCCCATGAACTAATGCGTGGGTCACAGCCAGGAATGGGGACACTGAGTTTTACATTTACAACTGTCCTCAGAAGTTGAGTGCCCTGGACTGGAAGGGGACATGGTTACAGCCGAAACAAAGGTGGCACGGGTCGCCTCCCACGCTGTTAGCTCCTTATGTTAACTTTTCATCCTGTCGGTGACCAGAAAATGAGGAAGAAGCAACTAGAAGGAGGACAAGTTTATTTTGGCTCAGGGTTCAGGGGACGTAAATTCATCATGGTAAGGAAGGCATGAGAGCTAGAATGTCTGTGTCCATGGCAGTGGCACCTTGCACATCTTAGTAGAACAGGAAGAAGAGAAAATGAGATGGGAAGTGGAGCTCGTCATTGGTGATACCCCCCTCACACACACACTTCCAGCAACTACATCCCCCAAATCCCAAAGATTCCACAACCATCCAAAACAGCCTTATCTGCTAGAGAACGAGTGTTTAAATACAGGAGCATTTCACTGCCCTAATAGCGTTTTCAAAATCTTGTTTGCAAAAATGGCTGGAGAGATGGTGACTCAGAGGTTTAGAAGGTGGGTTGCTCTTGCAGAGGACCAGAGTTCAGTTGCCAGCATCCATGTCAAGTGGCTCAGAACAGCCTGTAACTCCAGCTCCAGGGGATCTGACGCCCCCTTCTGGCCTCTGTGGGCACCTGCATGCATATGTGCAACTCTACACCCAGACACATACACCCGTGATTTTAAAATACAAGACAATCTTTAAAAATAAAAAAAAAGCCACAAGACAGAGTTTCCAGAAAAGAATTTGTTCTTGTGGCCCATACAGCTTGATGTACTCCTTTCTGGAGTGTGGCCATCTTCCCAGGGTTGATGTCCTAGCCAACTCTTCCTTTGGGCTCTCCCTGGGCCCTCTCCAGAATGTCCTCTGCCCAGCTGAGTCTTGCCAAGTCTTCTCATTCTTCCTTTTGTCCCTTGTTACTCCCCCCCCTCATCTGACAGTCATTCGCCTGCCCTCTGGCTGTGACTTCAGCATTTTTCTTCAAGTCCGAACGAATGCGCTCCCATTTTCCCTCAACAAGTGGCTGCAGTTTTCATTATCATAAAACCAAAAAAAAATGTAGCCAAGAAAATAGATATGTGTCTTCCACCCTACACTTGGAACATCTTGACATTTAAATCCAATTACCCTTTTCCCCATTCTTGATGAGGAAATGACATGAAGCTAGGCCTCCACGCTAGATAAATACACCACGACTCTGGCTGCTTCGAACTTCCTAGGGCTGATTTGGGGATTCCATGATGGCCCACGCACTGTGGGGGTGTAGGATCATACACCGATCAGGTTAGACGCCCCTGCCAGTGTTTGCCTGGAATTATTTCACAGCGTCTGGTCTCTGCATTGATTAGGAAGATGGAAGAGATGCAGAGAGATAAGGATTCAGGAATCATCTGTCACTTAGGGCCCCCTTCCCAGGGATTTTGGCAAGATGCCACGAAACAGATGGCCCCAGGTTGGGCAGGATTAAGTACGTTCTCATATCGCTTCAAAGCCACGGTCCTCTTAGAGGCAACGAGGAATTGACTCTAAATGAAGCAGACCCAGCGAGGAGCCCTGGCACTATTATTCTGCTATAGGTATTAGTTCTCCTCCGACATCTGCAGAGTAAATGCCTGAGTTCTTTAACAAGTGAGCAGATTGTTTCCTAGAGGAGGAGAGAGAGGATGGGGAGGTGGAGAAATCACCCCGACTCCTTAAGGCTCTGGGGTCCCCTTTCCTTGGCCTTCTGGAAGGGCTTCCTAGTGGCAACCGTGTCTACGGAAATCAGGCAGTCTCCAGGGACAGCCTCTCCCTCCTTCAGAAACTCATTGACCGTGAGGAGCTGTGGGCTTGCCTTCACACATCACTTCCTTCTCATCTGCAGAGGGAGGTAGAGTGAGCGAGAAAAATGTACGTTCGTGGAGATTTAGAGACTCATTTTAGCTTTTAGTTCAAACCACTCCACCTCCGCCTCTCCCCGCACTCAGTCATGACCGCTTCTGGCCCCGGATGACTCTGCCTGCTCCCAGGGAATGGAGTGTTTATCAGTAAGACACTTTACCATGACTCTGTAGTCCCTCCTGGACTCCACTCATCCCCTGGAAGTCACAGAAGCAAGAATCTTGTCCCTCCCTCC
>NW_004949130.1:3620030-3620835 GCF_000317375.1 Microtus ochrogaster
GGGCGGGGGAGAAAGGAAGGCATCAAGGAGGACAGACTTCCTGACAAACCACACGCAAGGTTGACCTCTGACCTCCACATGAACTTGCACACACAAGGACACACATTCAATCATTTCGAAGTCAGTTTCCTGTGGTGGCTGTAATTTACCCTGGGATTAGATGGGAACATGAGCCTGGGCTGGGACCTTCCAGAAACCCTTAAGAGATTGAAGGAGAAGACCTCATGACAGGCAAATCTCACACATCTCTGCCCTCACTGTGGGCTGTGAGATTCCCTAGCAGAAATTCCCAAGCCCTACAGGCGAGAAGACTTCTTCAGACCCTAACTGGCAGGCTCCTGGTGTTATTTCTTAAATATGAAGCATCCATCCCAAACTCATGCGTTCAACACATGGTTCCTAACTAGTGGCATTATATCGAAAGATTCTAGAAACCTTAGAAAGTGGGGCCTTGATGGAAGAAGTCAGCTTCTGAGGTTGGGTCTTTGCCTAGTCTCTTCCTTAGTCTCCATTTGCACTGCCCACTGCCCACTGCCCACTGCCCACAGCCCACACTCCCTCCATTGCCAACTCTGCCTCAGCACCGGCTCAGAGGTGGAGAGCCAAGTCACCACGGGCTGAGTAGTCCGAAACCACGAGCTGAAATAAATCCCCCGTTTAAATTGTTTTTGCGGGTATTTCATCACAGCCGTACACAATTGACTGATAGACCTGGGACTAGAGCCCAGCAAGGAGTCTCAAATCAGAGGTCAGCCAACTGTAACATGAAGTATCTGTGTGAGTGTGTGTGTGTGTGTGTGTGTGT
>NW_004949130.1:3620935-3630080 GCF_000317375.1 Microtus ochrogaster
TCTCTCTCTCTCTCTCTCTCTCTCTCTCTCTCTCTCTCTCTCACCATAAGTCTAGGGCCCCTGGAGTCTGTCCCTTGCCCATCCATCTGTCTTCCTCACTAGAGACTGAAGATCCCTAGAGACAAATTATTTTTACATCAGCCCCCAGAACTGGCATTGCACAGCATGATGTATGATATATCTTGGCTTCTGAACAGATAGGACCACAGGAACTGCCCACACTGTCGAGGCAGTCGTAGGCCCATCAGTTACTAACGGTGAAAGGCAGGACAGACTTTGCATCTTCCACTTCCATGGGCTTGCTATGCCAGAGCTAAGGACCTGGGGTCGGTTAGACCCTGAAGGGCCATACGTGAGTAGCTGTCTGTGGTTCTGAAAACAGCCTCCTCCTTCCAGTAGCTGAGCTGTGATGCTGGGATCTGTGGTACCCGCTGAAGCCTGGGTTGGACTGCCTCGTTGTCGGTTACTCTGATTCTGACTTCTGCCAGATTGTCCCCTTATGCTGCCAATCATGATCCTCAGTCATTTCTGCTTCCAAGCCCAGCTCCTACACTAGGCGTGGTGATCATTCCACCTGTGTGTGTGGCGTGTCAGGCTTTATAGTAGACTGCAGCTGAGAATGTTCACTAAGGAGATGGTTAGAGACTGCAGATGTGGGGCAGTGTGCAGAAGGCTTGCTTCTTATGCACTGTGCCCCGGGTTCGATCCCCAGTACCACATAAACTGGATGGTGTATACCTGAAATCCAACAGTCAGTAGGTGGAGGAAGGAGGATTAAGAGTTCAAGGGCATCCTCAGCTGTATAGTAAGTCTGACACCAGTATGGGCTATCGAAGACCCCATATCAAAGGGGGAGGCTTACTAAAACAGTAACCTTAGCAATTGAGCAGGCGTGGTAGCCCATGCCTGTAGGCTACCAGCTGCAAACCTAAGAAAGGAGGATTAAGGGTTCAAGGCAAGTCTGACCTAACTGGACAGATCCTGCCTCAAAACACCAAAACAGGTAAAGTAACTCTAGGGCAAAATAGAAAGGTTTTCTGGCTAATCCCACCAAATAAATAAATAAATGTAAAAAAAAAAAAAAGACAAAACACAAAGGGACATTTCTTTTCTTTTCTTTTTCTTTTTGGTTTTTCGAGACAGGGTTTCTCTGTAGCTTTGGTGCCCGTTCTGGAACTAGCTCTTGTAGACCAGGCTGGCCTCGAACTCACAGAGATTCGTCTGCCTCTGCCTCCCAAGTGCTGGGATTAAAGGCGTGCGCCACCACCGCCCGGCACAAAGGGACATTTCTAAGCTTTCATTAGACATGCCCTACTATGATTCTTTGCGTCCACAGGCCAAGGGCATGGAGGCCCTGCCAGTTATCACAGACATCCTTTGTCCACTTCCAGGGACAGAGGAGAAGTGACCACCGTTAGCCCAGCTTGAGCCACACAGGGACCACTTGTCACCTGCTCAGCCAAGGGCTCCCAGGGGCCAAATAACCAGGTATAAATCCCAATTTGGACCAAAAGTCTAGGGATGGTTGTGTGCTCCCTTTTCCCCAGTATCTAGGTATCCCAGCTGTGACAGTGGGTTCCCAGGGAGGAACTGGGGAGCCTTGCTCTGCCTGTTTCCCGTGACATCATGGAGTGCTTCCTAATGGGGAACTGCCATCACTCTGACTGTTGAGTTCTGGATCTGCGATGTGGCTCGTGTCTTTTTACTGGGAAGCCTGCCCTCTGCCTCCCAGCATGCCTCCTTGACTTCTTTCTGGTGTGTATATTGGCAGTACTCTCCCTGCTGGTGCCCGTCTCTCTCATCCTTGGAGATGCTGTGTTCTATGACCGTCTGTAGGTGAGCTTCTGGCACTGACACTGGAATGAGTGTGCACATTGGTTATCATGGCCAGGCATCGCAATTTGGCTTTGATTGTTCCAAGATCCTGTCCTGCATCCATCAGGGAGTCCGAGTCGCTGATGGCGTCTTTCACATTCAGCCTTGAACCTCTCTTAGATGTTAGCACTTCACTAAAAGGGGGGGTGCTGCCAGGCGGTGGTGGCACACGCCTTTAATCCCAGCACTTGGGAGGCAGAGGCAGGTGGATCTCTGTGAGTTCGAGACCAGCCTGGTCTGCAAGTGCTAGTGCCAGGACAGGCTCCAAAGCCACAGAGAAACCCTGTCTCGAAAAACCAAAAAATAAAATAAAAGGGGGGTGCTGCCAGGTCTCCCACGAACACACCCAGCAGAGTCTTTCACCAGTGGCCCCGATGTGGAACGGTCATCTCTGGCAACCTGTGCTTCTCGTCTGGCATCTGTACCAGCAGTTGCGTCATCGCTGCTGGCTTGCTCCCTCCCGGCTTTTTACAGCCACCCTAGCAGCATCTTTCCCGGGATCCATTCCACATGCTTGACGCCCGTCTCCCAGGGGAGCGCTGCTCTCTGAATGGTTTTCCCGTTCTTCCACAGCCAGCTTCATGGTCTTTCCTCTCACTGAGCGCCCTCAGCAGTAAGTCCCTACTCTCCTGGGTCCTGACGCTGTCTGTTTTCTGGATCTCTCTCTTCTCTCTCCTGGGATGTCACCCCTAACTTCCTTTAGCAAACCCAGCAATTCTCCAGCAAGAGTGCAGCCGCTGGTTCTGTGGGGGTGTGCTGGCAGATCTTAAGGAGGACATGTGTTCTTGACCAGCACCGACTACCAGCTTATACTGCAGGAGGCTGGGAGGCCCAGAGGACTCTGGGACGTCTGGGAACTTGTCCAAGTCTCAGTCCTGATGTCCCAGTTCGTTTTTTCAGGTCTCATTCAGGTGCCAGACCTAGAGTAAGTTTGGGGAAACATTCTAATTTTCTCTCTTTCTCCGCCCCCCCCCGTCTCCATTTCCCTCTTTCCCTTTCTCTCTACCCTCTCTCCCTCCTTCCCTCCCTCCCCTCTGTATCTACTTTTTTCTGTTTCTCTTTCTCTCCCTCTTCCTCTCCTAAGTATTAAGCCACGAGTGCTCTGCTGCTGAGTTTTATTACCAGCCCCTCCCTGGGGGATTCTAGGCAGGGGCTCTACCACTGAACCCAGTGGAGAATTTCTTTATAGGCTACCAAAGAGGCAGTTGGTAGCCAACTCCATGTCCCCAAGTTACCACTGGACCCACACTCTGTAACTTCCAGATGCACTTTTGTACACACCAGAGTATTTCCTCCACTGAAATTCATTCACCAAAAGTGCACATTTTAACAGCCACGTTGCTGTGTCTTCTTATAAGGGCAGCGGGCTGCCTGTGCTTACCCGCCCATTCTGGCTGGTTGCTGCTGTCCTCACCCTTCATCTTGGCCTGTGCACTCTCAGACTGCTGAGGGAAGACCTCAAGGACGTCAGAAACTGTGCCAGGCAGGCAGAGTAGGAAGACGGAGATGGGAGTGACCTTGGAGCACACGCCTCTGTGGTAGAGAAGGCAGTAAGAATTGAAGGAGGCACAATTCGGGCTGTGATTTAGTCAGCCAAGCCCACAAGGAGCTCTGGAGCCCACATCGCTGTGTCCCAGCTGCTGGGAAAGAAGCAGGACCCGCAAACTCCACTTGAATCAACTCTGGATGCAGGCAGCCCCCAGGGAGGGAGGTGTGACCTTGGGCTAGGTTACTTTCTGTAGCTGAGAGCAGACTCTGTAGGGAGGGTGGCCTGGCTGGGCTGCCAGTCTTGTCTGGGCTCAGCCTCTCCCCCGACCCCCGCAAGCTCCCCATGTCCCCTCGCCCCATCCCCAGCTCCTGGCTCCAATGCCTGCCCCAATTCAGACTTTCCAGGCAGAGAACAAAAACTGCCTGGCGATTACTTTTTAGGAAAGCAAACTCCCAGTGTTTCCATATTGCCTGGCTTATTCAAAGATGGTTGAAAGTGAACGGTAGCTGACATTATTGGAAACACTTCCCCTTTCCGATTCATGAAAGCCTTCCAAGGGCTGCCATTTGCTTCTGAGATACAAGCAAGATTTCTGCAAAACCAAAATAGCATTAAAAAAAAAAATAAAACAACCTGGCACTTTAACACTCTAAAATATGTTCATACCATTTTCTGTCGATTTAATTAAGATATAATATGTAAACAAGAAAACACATGCACTGTAAGCGAGCTCTGACAAAGAGGGACCATCATCTTAGTGGAGACACACAGTATGGCCCTCACTCCAGAATATTCCTCCATGTCTCTGGTCACTCAGAACCCCACCTCTACCCCCAGGGCAGCCGCCAATCTGATCCCGCCACCTGAAATTACTTTGGCCTCTTGTGGAATTTCATGTCAGTAAGATCTTTGACCGTGCTCTCTTTTGTGCTGGGCTCCTTTAATGTTTGGCCAGAGAGAGCTTCCATCTGGCCTGCACCTTGGCCTTTTACTCTCACAGGTAAGGAGTTGTCGTACGGGTGTGCTCTCGGTCCTGTATCCACACACCCGTGGGTGTTCCTCTGTCAGCTTATCCGCACCACGTACAGGGATCCAGACAGTGTTGGACCAGTGAGGCTCAGGCAGGAAGTGTAAGTGGGTGCCATGAACCAGGACGGCGAGCTTCACGCTACCCCAGCGTCGCATAGCTCCCAAGAAACTCCAAGTAAACAATCCCACCGGATGACCGGTGCGTTGCACGGTTTCTTCTTCCATTAAATGCTTCGAGCTGTTTCTTTGGCTGCATCCACCAAGCTACATTCATTCCCCCTTTTTAATTTGGGGTCCTGGTCGCCGAGAGACAGGCCCACACGGCAATCTGTTTGGGCACATGCATGTCTGACGGACTATATATCATGACATCAGACATTCTGAGAAAATTGCTTTTCCACCCTGAATGCCAAGTCATAAATAATTTCAGGCTAGGAAGAGTTCTGGTAAGCATGTGTTTGACTCCAAGGAATGGTCTGTAAATACTGCAAGCCATCGAATAAAAATGAGGGGGCGGGCAGATTTGTGGGGGGCCCTTCCAATCTGGACCTGGCTATAACTTATTCTAGCAGGCGCTCCGGAAGCTTCACCCAGATCGACTTTAGCAGGGGTGTGCGCCCCTCCCCCACCACTAGGAGTATGGCTAAAGGAGGGGTACCCAGCTGTATCCTTAATCCCAGACTTGACCTCCTTGGACAGCAGCCTCTTCTTTTGAAAGGTGACACTTCCCCCTGGAAATGGCCTGACACTATTCATACCCCTTCTGTGGGGTGGGAGTGGAGAAATGAAGGCTGCTTTTGTAGTGTTTGCCAATTTCTGTGGTGTGAATATTTCTCCTGAATCCAATTCTAAGTTTCCATGTTTAAAAAAAAATAATTCTTTTTTACCTGCTCAGAAGTGAAAAAAAAAAAAAAAAGCTCAGAAAGAAAGCAAGAAATGGGCCTGGTGGTGTGCTTGCCTGGAATGTACAAAACCCTACGTTCACTCCCACAAACCTGGCATGTTGGCATACCCTGTAATCCCAGCCCTCAGGAGGTGGAGACTGGAGGATCAGAAGTTCAAGGTCATCCTCAGCCACACAGCAAGTTTGAAGGCAGCCAGGCTATGTCTTGAGGAAAATGAAAGGGAAGTGGTGCCGGCAGGTTCAGGACAGGTAGGTGTCCCTCCAGGAGGACACAGGAGGGACTTCAGAAACATTAGTACATCTTGGCATCTTCTTCTGGGTGGTGAATCCCTGGGTGTTGGTGCCATTGTGGTTATTTCATTATTTGCAGTGCTGGGCCTGCAAGGCTTCATGCATGCTAGACAGGGACTCGATCCCTGGCTGCATTCTCACCCGGCTCTTATTCTTCATGGTGTCAGTATTATATGTTACATGTTTTTCTTGCATAAATGAAATATTTCTTGTTGAAAAACCTTCTGAAGGAGTCTTGGGAGCTTTGAAGCTGCTTTCACAGCACGCTCGGGTCGGATTTTGCTGCAGGCTGTGGAAGCATCCCTTTTCCTCTTGCATGCCGTTGCCTCGCAACAGACTCTGCTGCAGAAAACGGAAAGGAAATGGAAAAGCCCTTTAACCTGTCCGTGTATTGCAGGACCTGAGTTCTGCAAGGGACAAAGCCCTCTGTAAAGACGGGGACAATGAGAGAGCCAGTTCAGGAAGTGGTATGGTTGCTCAAAGGTGGGCCAGAGGCCTTAGGTCTGAGGGCCCTGAGAAAGCAGGGACTTTCCCCAACCAGGGACATCCTGGAACTTGAAAGAGTTGGGGAGGGTAGGAGGATGGGGGCTCCAGGGGTCAATGAGTATGGGGGAGAGCCACTAGGAATGGGAGGGTGTGTTCTTGGGCACGGCCTACCTCTTGCTCTAATAGGTTTATAGCTGAGTTCAGTTTCTCTGGGGCTCAAACTTCCCTTTCCCAGCAACAATGCTCACTGAGATGGACTGTAAATTTTTCTGCTCATCTCTCATCGGGTCAAGTTCTTTCCCAGGACCACGAGGCCCAGACCCAAGGAGGATCCACACAAGTGAGCCCTTCCCAGTGTCCCAGGCACTGCCCACCCTCAGGCTTCAGGCCAGGCTCATCCCGAGGGCTACCAAAACAGACACCTATATCCCACAGCCAGCAGCAGCCAAGCCCCTGGGGCCACCTTATCACCCTCGCCAGTGGGTCAGCTTTGGTCTCTCTCTAAACAGGCCCAAATTTGGCAGAAGTCAAAATGTCCCGTAATTGTGTTCACCTAAACCTCAGGGGTCTCCCAGGAGACCCCATGAATCAAGACTCAGGAGAGACACCGGAAGGAATTGGCTAGAGCATCAGGATGTCAGATGCCCCTTAGACCGAGCCCCCTCCTCCAGACTGGCACCTGCGTACTCCGCCAGCCAGGCGGGGAGTGTCTGAGGATTTCATTAGGAGCTCAGATTACTATCAAGTTCAAGGGGATGTGATGAAGTTATGAGCTCTCTCCCTTAATAAGGAATCCCATTTCCTTTCGCCCTTGGTCTTTCTATAACAGACGCGTTACTGAAAATGGAAGAAAGGACAAAACAGCAAGTCATTACCTCGGCCAGCAAGCCTCCCCCAGCAGATGTTAGGGACGGCGATGGGGCAGGGTGCCCAAGACCCTCCCTCCCTCCCCACCCACCACACCCTCCCCAGAGCCAGCTGCTGTAGCCGGGCCCATCTGCTCCCACTCCGATGCAGCTCTGCCCCTCTGTGCTGAGGAAGCATGGAGCCTCCCTCCTGCTGTGTAATAACTGATGACCATTTTTCTCCAATTAAACTGAAATTGAAGGATCCTCAGACTTCGACGCCCAAGTAAAATAATTAGTGCTCAAAATGTTAATTGTGCTCAGATGTGCATATGCCTGCGGAAGCGATCTGCAAGCCAGCAGGCAGGTAGGTGTCCCCCCCATACCCTGCCCCCACCCAAGCAAACCGGCCTCCCCCAGGGATCCCAGAGTGGGCTGCCCAGGGCAGGACCCCGAACTCATTCTGACAGCGTGACTTTGGGGTAATGTTGAGAAACCTACAGTGGCCCTCTCTTGTCCCTAAACTCCCGATCAACCCTCTTGGTGGCCACTCTTCCCAGGACACTGAGAGATACTGGTGGCTAAATGGCTAAACCCAAAACATCAAGTCAGGTGTGGTCCTCAGCTCTGCAACGCACCAGGCCAGCAATGTGTATAATAGTAAGACATCCAGCGCCCTCCAAATGGGGACTGTAAAAGCAAATCATTAACAAAGCTAGCAACACCATGCTTTTCCCTACCCCATGTCTCTCTGTCTCAGAGCTTGGCACACATGTGGTCCCAAAAGAGTAATTACAGAATTGGTGTTGCCCTCCACTGTGACTGAGGATGGTGAGTGGAAGCAGGAGCATCCTTCTTTACTGTGGGCAGTGAAGGGTTCCCGCCCAGCTAAGCAGGAGCATCCTTCTTTACTGTGGGCAGTGAAGGGTTCCCGCCCAGCTAGTTTGTGCCTGCTCACCCTGCCTCCTACTTGGGTGGGATACACTACAGGCAATGTGAGTCCCAGGCTAACCCCAGTCTTTGCAACCTGCCCACTGCTGGCTGCTTCCACTGGGACTCTGCATGTGTGTTGCATTGCCCACGCGTGAGCCCCAGCTTCCAGCTCCGCAGAGATCACAGGTCTAAGAGGCTTAGCGTTTTTTCTGCTGTGCGTCCCAAGGAAATCCACTTAGGGATTCTGTGTTCCCTGATCAGCCACATAATAAGATTCCTTCATCTCTTGTTGTCATGGGAAATATATATTAACTGATTAATATTAATGTGGTGGCTGATTAATATTAATATCAGAGGCAATCCATACTTCACAAGCACCGATGTTGATGAGCGCAACCGAGCCCAGACAGCTGTCGAGCTGATGGTTCCCAAGGGAGAGCACAGAAGCCACGAATGACCCTTTCCTCCACTGTCATTCCTTACGGACACCCTGTCATTAGCCGCGTCTGTCAGGGCCGGCGAGGAAGTGTGTTTGGACTCTGATTGTGGCAATTAAAATCCTCGCCGTTCAAGACAGTGCGTTTTATCACTTAAATAGCGTTTTACATTCTCCTAACATATTTCGCCGGCAACATTGTTAAATTCGGTGATAGAAGGTTATTTTTTGCTTTTGAAGTTGAAATACCTTACCATTATCCCTTATCTGCCTGGAATTAGGAAGGTTTTCCCCGAACTTGATGTTTGGAAGGTTTCATTATCAAAATTTGCCAGACTTTGTAAAGCAAACAGTCTTTCTCCTTTTTCCACCTGTTTTAATCAAAGATGGAAGGAAGTGTTGTTCTGACACTGGTGGTTGTTTGCAGACGGGAAAGGACAGCAGTGTCCTTCCCAGGAGCCAGTTCTATCCTGAGAGCTCACACAGGTCAGTGGTGAACTCACACTCTCCTCTCATAGGCACCACTGCTGCCAAAGTCCCATGTGCCGACCCTGAGCGTCCTGGAGGGTGAAAAGGAGATAGGGGGCGGTTCTTCTTGTATTTAATTCTATGGTGACATCACAGTCAGAGGCAGTACCTTCAGCCAGTAGAAGGAAGCCAAAGCCCGCCTGTGACTGTATGACAACTATACATGCTGCCCTTGCTGTCTGGCCTTCTGCTACCCGCCCTTGCTGGAACTCCATCTTAAATATTTTTCTTAAAACTTTGAACACCACTCACCACCATCCATCTCTGTCCCTCACCACTGCTATCAACATACCATCCACATACTATCACACACACACACACACACACAC
>NW_004949130.1:3630523-3632769 GCF_000317375.1 Microtus ochrogaster
TCATGGGCTTCTCCCCATCATCCATGCTTCCCCGAGTCTGACATGGATGATCTGAGCTCCTCAGCACCTCCCAGCTAAGTGAGCTCTGATCCAGGGCCAGCACCTTATAGTTTGCGGCAGGAACAAAAGCAGAAAGATTGCCTTGAGTTCACAGTTGCAGGAGAGTGGAGAAGGCAAAGCACATCACAGCAACCCTGTCCGTGGCAGCAGGCGTGTGAGACGGTGACTGTTCACATCATGAGAGACCAGGAAACAGAGAAAGCAGGTCAGAACCAGGGCGGGTGTAGCATCCAAAACCTGCATCCACCAGCCATGACCTCCTCCCTAAAGCCTGAGAAAACATAGCATTACCTACTAAGGAACAAGTACCACAAACACAAGCCTGGAAGGGACATTTCAGATTCACAGCACAGCACACTCTCTCCCCAGTGCCAACACCCCCGGTTATCCTGGACTGTGGCCTCTTATGGGCAACCTGCCCTTGCTTTGCTATTCCAGGTCATGGGAGTCTCCCGAGGATGAATCCCAGCAATCTGCTGTGCATGCATGAGTCAGTTTTGGCCTGCAACTGGACCCCAATTTTCCCTCCTACTTTCCTTCTATTTTGGTGCCAGGATGAGGATTAGTTAGTTCTGCCCACGAGGAGGTACACGCTCTCCCAGACTTCTGCCCAGAGGCGGCTGGGTTCTATGCAGATCTGTCACGAAGTGAGCCTTGAAGTTGACCTCGGTTCCTCTGAGCTCTCTCTCTCTCTCTCTCTCAGCAGGGCAAGGGCCTGCTTTCCAAAGAGCGCTCTCTGCCCATCATTTGAGACAGAAGCCAGCCCAGGGCCACTCTGTCTGCAGCCTGTCTTTCTTCCAGGGAGCTCAGCCCTGCAGAGCCATCTAGCCTGACCCATCTCTGCATCTCTCACTCAGGGATACAGGAGGGCGTATGGCTGAAAGCTTGGGATGCCGTCATCAGGACCATCCATCACCATAAGCTACTTCTCTCACTCAGGGGATTTCTGGCTTCTCTGAATCCTTCTCTAAAATCCTTTCTCCCTGAAGACTCAGGCATCAGAAGCCCTCTGGTGGCCCAGCAAACTCGCGGCTACCTGATACCAACTGTGCCCTGTGCCCCGTGTGTATATTGCTACCCAGCAGCTCCCACTCCCACCCTTGGTACCCCAATCTGCTCCCAAACAAACAGTAAACGTGCTCGTCACAGCTGGAAAGCATCCTTGGCATGATTTATTGCCATCGTTCCAATATTTTGTTTGGAGCAGTAAACGTATGGATATAAATCAAGTCATTAGAAGGAATGACGTTTAATCCTGCAGAAGGTACCTCGATGGGCAGAGCAGCTCAAAAGTCATTAATTCTTGAGAGGATGGCCTGCCCACCGCCCACTCCTCAACCCTCATCGCACACAGGCGTGGGAGGCCAAAGACACAGACTGCTTTTGTTTCCTTGAGTGGCATGTGTCACGACCCAAGAAGGACCCCAATATCTGTTTGGTGAACCCTCCTCTGGGGGAGGGGAGGGTGTCTTCCTTTCTTCAGAAACACGCACAGCCAGGAGTGACCGCCTCTGTGCCTGTCTCTTCAGCCTCAGGACAGCTGTGATGGTTGGATTTCAAAGGAGGCAGAGAACAGCTCAGAATATCTTTGTCTTTTCATGGTGACCCCAGCCACCCGCTGGGTGCTCATTACATGAGGGCCAAGTTCTGTCTGCAGAGGCAAAACAGGTGTCGACGTCCAGCCTCAGCGCACTCAAGTCATAGAAAGGCTGAGCCTTGGGAAGAATACTCCATTGCCCCTCCACCCCAACCCAGCTAAATACTGGGATCAAGGTCCCTGCTCACCTTGTCTCCCCCAGATGCAACTGGGGGTACAGCTGGGAGCGTGTTCCTTGAGGGAGTTCCTGAGAAGACTGCCAGATTCTAAGTGTGAGCTTTCTGGGTGACAGTCTGAGATGCGTGTGCTGGGTCAGTGCTAACAAGGGTGGTGTCACATGTGACAATGGTGTTGTCATGGGACTGGACTGTGTGGTTTCTCTCCTGCCTCCAAAGCTGAGGTGGGAGGTAGGCATGGTGGCTCACGTCTGTCATCCCAGCACTCAGGAGGCTGATCCGTAAGTTTGAAGCTAGCCTGGACCACAGAGTGAAAGTCTGCCTGCCCCTACCCAAAGTAGATAGATGGATGGATGGATGGATGGATGGATGGATGGATGGATGGATGGATGGACAGGATGGATAGATAGATG
>NW_004949130.1:3632969-3642675 GCF_000317375.1 Microtus ochrogaster
GATGGATAGATGGATGGATGGATGGATGGATGGATGGATGGATGGATGGATGGACAGGATGGATAGATGGATGGATGGATGGATGGATGGATGGACAGGATGGACAGGATGGATAGATGGATGGATGGATGGATGGATGGACAGATTAGATATATAGATGGATGGATGGATGGATAGATTAGATAGATAGATAGATAGATAGATAGATAGATAGATAGATAGATAGATGGACAGATTAGATAGATAGATAGATAGATAGATAGATAGATAGATAGATAGATAGATAGATAGATAGGTAGATGATGGATGGACAGACGGATCGATGGATGGATGGATGGATGGATGGATGGACGGACGGAAGGATGAAATCAAGCCAGGGTGTACAGCCACACACTGGCTAATGGGCACTATTTGCACCTAGTTTCTACTGTTTATAATAGAGTCTGCCTTCAGGTTTGGGATAACCCAACATCAGTCTTCAGGCCTACAGGTTCCTTCGTCCCTGACAGAATTCGCTCTGTGGAGGATCGGACTGTTTGTCAGAGGCTCCCCTCCACCTACTCATGCTTGCCCCGACTCCATTAGTCAACGAAATCACCCCTGCCCAACTCCTCTCCTGAGTTCCTGACCTGTCATTTCCCATCCACACTATGGCGTCGATCCTAATCCATTTCCCCATCTCCTTCCCTCACTCACTTCTGGCTGTTTCTGAGGTGCCCCAGGAATGACCTTTGAGAAAGTAACCCTTAGAAACCCATCCCTCCCTTTCTCAGCCTTGTAGTCTGGGTTCTTGGAACCATTAGCTGTCTTGGCCCAGGTCCGACAGTGCACGGGGCCTGTGGGGCTAAATGTGAGTGTATTGTGTGTAGAACACTCAGCCCTGTGGGGAAGGTGGCTGTTCCCTGCCTGGGATGGTCTGGGGCTAGTATGCTTGGTCCTCTTCTTCTCACAAGCCAGACGAGGTCTCTTAGGGAGAGGACTCCAGGGAACTTCGTACCGTGAGCTGGGCTGGGCAGAGCAAAAGACTGGCTCTCACAAAACCAGACACACAGGGAAGTTGGCATCTCCACAGGCAGCCACTGGCAGGTCCATTGTTCATATCTGTATTCTGGGATCTTATGGCTTTTCTACACATTCAGCCCAGAGGCCTCCAGGGTGACTCATGTCCCGTCCTTGGCTGCACCTGACTCCAAGAAAGCCTTTCCCTTACAAAAGTGAACTGTAGCTATTAGCAGAGAACAGCTATGCTGGCCTCTCCCTGCCTCCCTGCCTTCTCCTGGAGTGAGTGGGCCAGGGAGTTCTCAGCCTCGCCTCTGAAACCCAGTCTGTCGCTGGGCACACAGAATGACCCCTGGGAGACAGAGGCTCCAGTGTTCAAACTCTGGATGGATGAGAGGACCCTGTTAGTGTAGTCAGGACTGGGAGACTAGGGAATGCCTCTGGGTGCAACCAGTGGTCAGCATTGGCCACCAGTGCACAGCCACCAAGGATCAGAGCACCCACCCCTAAGCCCCTGGATAGGCCTTAGGCGATTCTGTGAGTGGCGTTGGGTGGGGTGCCTCCCTCAGGACAAAGGTGGCATGTAAGGGAAGAGGCCCACTTTAGAGAAGCATCCAATAAGATGGATTTGCTCTGTGGCTCTACAGGGTATCACAGCCAGTGGCGGTGACAAGTCTGACAGCCACAGGCCAGCTCAGTAATTGACGCTGCTGCCCAGACGGACGACGCGTCCGAGGCCAGGCAGAGCTGGAGCGATCATTATCTTTCGGTCAGGCCACTACAGTAATGAGCCTTCCCCACTGACAGCCTCTGCAGGCCAGTAAGGGAGACAGTGAACACATCCGTCCTTGGAGTGGCCAGCACAGGGCTGCCTCTCCGTGGAGCCCCCTCCGGCTCCAGTTCCTAGGCGATTCCCTTGTTTTTATTCCCTGGGACTCTAGAGTTCACTATTATTTAAACCGAATTTACCCCCTTCTTTCTGAGGTGATAGGAAGGCGTCACCCACAAGGTACGCTTGTCCTATAAGCAGCCACATTCACCCTCTTTTGTTTATTTAAGTTTGGGTTCTTTTACACAAAGTCTCATGTAGCCTAAGCTGGCCTGGGACTCACTATGTAGTTTAGATTGTCCTGTTGCCCTGTAGGTAGAGTTTTCCTGTCCTGGCAGCCACTCTCAGATAATTGCTCAGAGGCTTAATATTAATTACAAATGCCCAGCCAATAGCTCAGGCTTATCACTAACTAGCTGTTACATTTGAAGTTATTTTAACCCATATTCCTTATTTACGCTTCACCAGGTGGCAGTACCTTTATGAACATGGCACATTCATCTCCTGCTCCCTCGCCTCTGCCTGGTGACTCTTGACTCGGCCCTCCCTCACCCCTTCATTCTCAGTTTGGTTTTCCCGCCTGACTTCCTGCTCAGCCACCGGCCTGCCAGCCTTTTATTAACCACTGAGAGTAATATATATTCATAGTGTAGAAAGGGACTGTTCCACAGCATTGCCCCTGTCCCCGTTTCTCAAGTGCTAGGATGATAGGCATGTGAACCCAGCTCCATCCATCCCATTTGATCCACTGGGCACAGCCCTGCGCAGCTGTGACTCCCAGGCCCAGTGCCTCCATCCTGTTTCCTGGCCCTCCTGTCACTCTGGCACACACACACACACACACACACACACACACACACACACACACAGCACCAGTGAGAAATGGGCTCCTGGATGTGTATGTCTTTCCAGCCTCAGCTCATCCCCTCCTTCTCCTCCTGCCCTTACACTTGGGGAGCCCCTAGGCACCCCAAACTCTACTGGGACTTGTTTCCGAATTCCAACAAAAACACTCCAGAGTCCCATTTAACACCCAAGCCAGAAACGGGAAGCTGCCTCTCTCTACTCCCAGCCAGCCCCCAGGTCCTGCTGGTACCCATGTGATTTGGAGCTGCCTTTCTATGAGTCCAGGAGGGTCTTGCTCAAAGTTCACAGCAGCTGTGTGAAATCCGCTGTGGTGGGAATATTTACACCTTGGTAGTCAGCTCAGAAGGTCAGACTCCTCCCTACCCAGCTGCTCAGGGAGGAAGCTGTGGAACGCTCACCCCCTCTCCACTAAACTGAAGCATTAGGTCTTGTCCTTTTCCAGTTCCGTTTACTAGCGTCTAGACCAGGCCTCGGGGGCCTCTCGCTGGTCAGGGCAACTTTGCCCGATGGATTTTGCCATTCTATCTTCACCTTCTCACCACACAGTGGTGCTTGAGTTCACAAGCCCAGAGCTGAGGTCTTGCACCCTCCGGGGTAAAGTCTGGTGCCTTTAAGATCATAAAGCCCCTTGCTGGCTGGACCCTTCCAGTCTTTTCAGTCTCTGCATCTCTGCCTTCACTCCACGAGCCTAGCTCCCTTCACCCTGTGAGCCTGGCTCCCTTCACCCTGTGAGCCTGGCTCCCTTCACCCTGTGAGCCTGGCTCCCTTCACCCTGTGAGCCTGGCTCCCTTCATGCCCTGGGCCTGGCTCCCTTCACCCCGTGAGCCTGGCTCTCATGAGGCAAAGCAGCTGAGCTCTGCTTGGAATTGATTTCCTTCAGGTGCCAACGGCTGTCACCTTATTTCTTGACTGACTGGCCCTGCCTGCTGCAGCCCCCAGTCCTACAAGCATATGGAGAGTCACTTATTCCTGCCTTTCCTCCTAACTGGACTGAGAACTCCATGAGTTTGGGACTAAACTGTCCCTTTCCTGGCTGAGACACTGTCCCCAATGGCAGCACACAGCCTGGCCCGTCTAGGTACCCGCTCCCTGTTGAGTGGGTTGGGGGCGAGCACATGGTGGAAAATAGCACAGCATTCTGATGTCGTGCACAGCAGGCCAGCTGCCTGAGGTGCTGCCAGTGCAAGAAGTAGAAATAGGAGCTCCGGGGGCCACAGGGTGTCGCCCGTGGGCGTCATGAAGTTTGTTCCTGTTTGCTTTCTACACCGCTCACCAGCTCCCACCTGTCCTTCCATCCTTCCAGGTTGGCATTTAAGAGCCCCTGAAGGAACAACAGGCACATCTTTTGCTAAGTCCTGTATGGAGTCCCCGAGACTAGCAGGGATGCCAACTCAAGTGCCCCCTACCCTGCACATGCCACATCCCATGGCAGAAAGCTCACTGGGTGAAGAACATGTGTACGCCGTGACAACTCTCTTTGCCGTGTGTGCTGTATTGGATCATAAGACATGTCAATCAAATCCCAGCAGTACACACGCTGAAGTACAGTGATCATGTGTGTGACCCCTCACCTACCCCAGACACAGTGGGAATCTCCCAGACTATACACAGCTTCAGCTGGAGTTCCTCTAGAGCTCTCTCCCTGCAGATGAGCAGGGCATCTGGAGGACTGACATGTTTAGGGCTTCCTTCCCCCACCAATTGACGGGCAGGTGGCTGGTGGTGGGTCCGGCGGGGCAGCAGCTGGGTTCGCAGACTAGCCAAGCGGCTGGCTGGTTGACTGACAGACAGCTTTTACAGGCTGGTCTTTGACAGTTTCCAGGGAATTCACAACTCAGGCTGAGCTGACAGGGAACTACCCAGCTGAATCGAGAATCCTAATCACAGAGGCAGAAAGCGGAATTACTAAACAAAACAAGAAGCAGCCAGATCCACCGGGCCAGTGCCCACCGTTCAGAGATGGGGAGATTCCTACTTCCTTCCTCTCCTGGTCCTTCCAGAGCCCCTGCACAGCTGCAGCAGTTGTGCCTGGGAACACGGCTGCTGGGAAAGGGACCAGGGCATCCCAGCACCGGGAGCTGGCAGCTCCAAATGTCCCATGCCACCTGCGCCTTTGTGGACTTGCACCATGAGTGCTTTTAGCTCATTGTATAGATGAGAACACAGAAATGGTGAGGCCTGAGTTCAATGAGTTCAAGGTCACACAGCACTCTGTCTGTCTGTCTGTCTGTCTGTCTGTCTGTCTGTCTCCCACCCACCTTATAGTCCCTTGCCCTCATTCTCCCTTTTTGATATACTGATCCCTCATCAAATGATGTGACTCATGCTCAGGCACCCAGGCCTCATGCCACATACCTGTTATCCCACCACTCAGGAGGCTGAAGCGGGAAGATCATGAGTTTAGGGCTAGCCTGGGCTACACGGTGAGATCCTGACTCCGATAACTAAGAGCAAACTCTCCAGACAACTTTTCTAAGCCGAGTCCTGGAATGATTCCAGACTTAGAGATCACGGTACCCTCTGCCATGGATTCACGGATTCCCCAAATTCATGTGTTCGCCAACTTAATTGACTCAACAGAGTCACACGATGATGATACTTGGGAGGGAATTAGAGTTAGGTGAGGTCTCAAGGCTAGCTCCATCCCTAGACAGGATTAGGGCCTTAGTGAAAACAGAAGGAATGAATTGGACAGCTCAGGGGTAGAACACTTGCATGGAAACCACCAGCAAGAGACCGTGGGCGTGGCTCAGGAGTAGAGTGCCCGGTGGTGTGGGACGAGCCCCAGGGTTCAGTCCCTAGAACTGCAAAAAGAAGAGGAGGAGGAGTTAAGAAGAGGAGAAAGCAACCTGAGTTTGCAAGCGTGTGCCCTCCCGCATGAGCTGCCCTCTGCCCTGCTCGGCCCCAGGTGCCTGCTATGCTCTCGGGCTGGCGGCCATTAGGACCGTGAGCCAACTGAACTGTTTTATCTGTTACCGAGTCGGGTAATTCGGAAAATGAACCAATGCAAACCCTCATCTGACTGAATTCACTTAGAGTCAGGACACCTGGACGACATCAACCCAGAGAAGCCAAGGCTCCGGGTTGGAGGACAGAGGCCACCACATAGATGTTGCTGCTGTGCCACCTGGGAATGACGGACTGGTCTGAATCCCACCTCCCACAAGGTGTCCGTGCCAACCATAGAGCCAGGGTCCAAAGACAGCTGACATCTGTATCGGGAACAGCGCCACTGGCCAGAACACCCTCCACAAACACACACACACACACACACACACACACACACACACACACACACACGCCTTGTGCAGCCATGTGGGCATGCCCCGCGCCCAGTTTAGGCAATCAGGCAATGCCCTGTAATCTAGCAATTTAGTAAATTGAATTTTCCTGTGAACACACGTGAGGATTTAAAGCCTTTCCGTGAGGTTTCTTTCATCCAAATTTGGTGCCTAAAGCCCAGGCTGCTCTCTAATTGCTGAGCACTTGGGTCTTTCATTCTGCATCTAATCTGCATACATTAACGGTCTCCCCATGCAGAGGTGCTTGTTCACGGGGAGTCAGGCAGAGGTCCCTGGGAGCAGCTCAACCCTCAGCCCTGGGCCGGCAGAGACCTCAAGGTCGGAGTGACCTGGGCCCTTGGGAAGAGAGCCACAGGAAGAGTGTCCACAGCAGCAGGACCCTAGCCTGATGTGCCACAGATGCTGCAGGATGCAGCCAGCCAGGGCTGTCTGTGTCAAGGGGAGGCAGGGTTTCATCGCCATCCAGCCGTGAGTGGCAGCAGATCCTTCTGCTTGGGCTGCCCCATCCACCTGACCACCCAGCTGGCACCTGCCAGTCTGACGTGCGGGTCTTTCTAGGCCACGGAACTGTGCTAGAGAAACACTTGGGAAGAGTTGGTGACTCAGGCCAGAACCCCAGCCGCCGTCTCTGCAAGGAGAGGCCCAGCTCCCGTCCCATATCTGGTACCAACACAGTCTGTGAGCATCAGCCTTACCACAGGCATTTATTGAGCCCCTGCGTACACGAGGCATTGCTCCAGTCTAACAAAGGCAAACAAGACAAAGCCCCTCCCCTATGGACATCAAATTCCAACACAGTCCTTCAAAAACCCAAAGATCCCCACCTCCACCCCACCCCGCTCCACCTCTGCAGCCAAGATCTAGACTGCTTCCGCCCTGCCCTTAGGACACTCTACAGACCCATAAAACATTTCTCCTGATTCAGATTGAATTGCATGCCCTCCCCCTAATGCTAACATCTTCACCCCCAGTACCCATAACTATGACCACACAGGCTCTCTGCATACATACCAAGTGAAGGCAATTTGGGGGGGAAGACAGCCATGGAAAGAAAGTAGTCTGAAACTGAACTTACATTTCCCAAAGCCAAGGAACACCCCAGAAGTGTCAGAGGCTGGCAGAGACAGAAGGCTCCTTTCCACGGGCTTTGTGGGGTGGGGAGGCCCTGGCAACAACCTTATTTCCTTAATTTATTTTATGGATATTGAATGGTTTGCCTGCGTGTATGTATGTGTACTACATGAGTGCTCAGTGACGTCAGAGATCAGAGGGCATCAGATCCCGTAGAACTGAAGTCACAGAACCACCATATGTATGCTGGGTGTATGCTCAGGTCTCACCAAACCTGAGACCTCTGCAAGAACAGCAAGTGCTCTTCACCACTAAGCCAGCTCTCCAGCCCTAACCCCTTCTTTCCCTGACTTTCATCCTTCCAAAGGGACAGAATTGCTTTGGTTATTCTCCTCAGCCCAGTATGTACAGTGTGTAGATACTTAGCGGCAGTGGCCACAGAGGGAAAAAAGCCAGCTTATCCAGCTCAAGGGACAGCAGCCTGCATCTTCCTGTTGCTGTGAATATGTACACTAGGTGCAGTTAGCATTTAGAACGTTAGATGATAAGAATACCAAGGACCTAGTAGTGTGAGCGGGCCTTACCCAGTAAGTTGAAGGCCTTGAAAAGAAAGATTCACCTTCTTGAAGAAGGAATTCTGCCTTCAAATAGTCCTTTGACTTGACCTTCTCTGCCTGTCAGATTGTCTGTGTAAGCTGTCATCCACGATCAACTCCTTAAAACAGCTCTCTCGTTTCCCCTCACCTGTTTCTCCTCTCCCCATCCTCTCTCTCGCTCTCTCTTTCTTTCCTCCTTCCCTTTCTTGTTCCTTCTTTTCCATGTATGTACATCCTGTTGGGTGTTTTTTCCTCAGACTTCTAGAGAGCAACCTCTCACTCAGGAACCGGCCATGTTTCCTGTGATATGTGGTCTCGCTGCTCACTCAGCACTGATCCCATGCAGGGCTGCCCTGTGGTGCTGGGTCCTGTCCAGAACATGTGTCAGACATGGCCTTCTCATCAAGAAGTGGGAGCCATGGTGCAGACACTGAAACCTGAGTTGCCCAGGACACGGGTGGCTTTGCTAGTCCTGGGGGGTTGAAGGGTGATGAGTGTGGGCTCAGTGTGTGTAGCGAGGCTCCCAGGACCCAGACAGAACCAAGGGGAGTCGCCTGGGAAGCCCCAGAACAGCTATGAGGCATCTTTAGCTAGAGGTTCCAGGAGGTGGAAAAGGGAATTCCAGAAGACCAAAGAATCAGTGGTGGACTTGACTGTGGAACCCACCCTCTGCCTCTCCTGGCCCTAGACTTCTCCCGCCCCCACCCTTCTAGTTCTGACTCCTTCACAGTGGCTCTTCCTCTGTCGACCCCCAAGTCCAAAGTGGCAGGACTATTTCGTCCCTGCCCCCCAGGACCGTGACCTGGGTAGTCCACATGGCTGTCACCTCAAGTGTGCCATCCCTGGGAACATGAGGCATTTTCAGCCCTTTCTAAGTACTCTGTTCCTTTCCCACCCTGTTAGTGGCAATGTCTACACAGTCTCAACACTGGGCTAGGCCCAGTTGCCTCCCCCAGTTTTTGCTGACCATTAGGGATTGGGCTTTCAGCATGAACCCCAATTGATCTCCTTATATCTCTGCAGAGGGCTACAATAAGATCCTTTTACCCGGAAACCCCACATGCTAGTAAAGCCACTTTCTGACCTGGTCACAGACTCAGACTGTCCTTCCTGATTGTTAAGCTCTGCATGCCAAATATGCCGGCACACGCCTTTAATCCCGGAACTAGGGAGGCCAAGACAGAAAGATTGCAGGCTTGAGGTCAGCCGGGTTGTTTAGTGAGAGTGTCTCAAAAATAAAATAGAGGATGGAAAAGAGGAAAAGGTGGAGGAAAGAAGAGAAAAGAAACCTGACTTTGTGGGGCTGGGGCGTGGCTCAGTGGTAGAGCCCCTGCCTAGAATCCCCCAGTGAGGAGCTGGGGTGTGGCTCAGTGGTAGAGCCCCTGCCTAGAATCCCCCAGTGAGGAGCTGGGGTGTGGCTCAGTGGTAGAGCCCCTGCCTAGAATTCCCAGTGAGGGGTTTATTAGTAGAACACTTATACATGAAGTCCTGAGTTCCATCCAGAGAGAAAGAGAGAACGGAAGAAAAAAGATAAAGGATGAATGAGCCTTTGCTTCCCCTTAGCAAGTAACCAGAAAGGTTCTCAGCCAAAATACTGAGGAGAAAAAATTTCAGGCAATGAAGAGCTGGGAGCACGGAGAGCATTTGGCAGTCCCCATAACTCACGCCTTGTTTTTTCTCGCTGATGCTCACTCTTCTCACGTTGTGTGTGTTTCTTTGAATGTCATCTGTCCAGAAGGAGGAAGAAACAGTTTATTTCCTGCTGTGCAGAGGGTTGTAGTGCCCTTGCAGATTTTAACATTGTGCCAAGAGTAGCAAGTAGGCGACCCAGACACCAAGAGCAGAGAGAGGGTGTGGCTGATCTTGAGGGAAGGTCTCCTGGGTGAGGGTGGGTGACATCCACGTCATTGGAAGAAAGGGGATGCTGGGGATCACAGCTGATGTTCCCAGCAGGCTCACTTCATTGCTTCTCTGTGAGTGAAATCTAGGACAGGCACCCTACCACTGAGCCACACCCCAGCCCCTCACTGGGGGATTCTAGG
>NW_004949130.1:3643141-3659960 GCF_000317375.1 Microtus ochrogaster
ACTGAGCCACACCCCAGCCCCTCACTGGGGGATTCTAGGCAGGTGCTCTACCACTGAGCCACACCCCAGCCCCTCACTGGGGGATTCTAGGCAGGGGCTCTACCACTGAGCCACACCCCAGCCCCCTCACTGGGGGCAGGTGCTCTACCACTGAGCCACACCCCAGCCCCTCACTGGGGGATTCTAGGCAGGGGCTCTACCACTGAGTCACAACTCCAGCCCCTCACTGGGGGATTCTAGACAGGGGCTCTACCACTGAGCCACACTCCCAACCCCTCAGTGGGGGATTCTAGGCAGGGGCTCTACCACTGAGCCACACCCCAGCTCCTCACTGGAGGATTCTAGGCAGGGGCTCTACCGCTGAGCCACACCCCATCCCTTGACTGGTTAGTTGTAAGCAAGCACTCTACCCATTGAGCCACATCCCCAGTCACTGGTTTTTCTAAGCTGATTCAGGCTGAGCTTGGGCTTGTTCATTGTTCAGGCCAACCTTGGTCTAGCACTCCTACTGCCTCTGCCTCTTGAGGGCTAGGATTACCACGTCTCACTGTGCCCTCTAAGTTCTGTTTTTGTCTAGATGCTGTTTATTTAGAGCCTAGGAGGCGGGGACTGGAGGTGGCTATATTGAAACCGTAGCCTCTCTCTTCTTCAGAGTCCCATGCTACTGATACCAGTCCTGAGGACAGTCAGAAGTGATGGTTAACTGACCTTTCTTGGGTACTCCGTAGAGTTGTCAGTGGTTCTGAAGTACAGTGTTTGGGGCATGCACTTCATGCTCCAGCCTTAGGATACTCTGGTTTCTGGCTTTGACTTGCCCAGAGCCTTGGCCTTTATTTAAGCAACACATGGGAAAGCCGCTGGACCTCTGGCATTGGGGAGAGTCCCTTCATTACAGTTCTGTTTATTCAGAAGTAGCTGTGTGGGAATCAAATCAGTCACCTAACGAGCTGCCCTGAGTTTCAGGGTTGGGATTGGGCAGCCTCAGGCCTACTCACAGCCCCATGTGAGCTCCGTCCTTTTATCTGTTATTAACCCCAAGGTAAAATTTCTTTTCCTAGGGGGCCCATTTCAGCCAACTTGACTTGGTAGGCAAAATGTGTTTGGGGTTGTGTCCTGGTGATTGGGAGGCACCATGCACAAGACAGGGTCCTCCTGTCCCTTCTGCACAGGTGAAAAGGGACAGGGCCCCCAGCCCTAGCGGCCACAGCCTGGCTTTGCCGAGTGATGGGAAAGCCTCGGCAAGCGGCTCGTTAGCCCCACTCCTGGCCAGGTTTAGCATGACTCATTGGTTCCAGAAAAGGAATATAAATAAGCACCATCACACCTTGACAGGTTGACAGGAGTGACAACCAGAGTAAATCCCCGTATCCGAGACTCCGAGGGGGAGAGGTGATTTAGCAGAACCCGCTGCCGTCACCAGAAGAAAATAATTATGGAACACCGTGGTGGAGAAGGAGACAGAGCGGCTGCAGTGGGTCTCTTCTGCTGAAGGGATCTGTCATCGTTGGCAGCAGGAGAGGACCCCGCTCGCCAAGGAGAAATGAGCTCTGGAAGCTCATGCTGAAGACAGGGGATGGGATGCGGAGGGGGGAGGCCGGTGAAGATGGAATAGAATCATCTATTGTGAAGGGTGAGGGCTTCACCTCTAAGCCAGCACCCACTGCTCACCCCACTTCTGCACAGAGCTCCCCCCACCAGGAGGATTGTTCGGCAGGAGGATTGTTCGGAAGCTTTCTCATGTGTATATGCATGTGCTCACACACACACAGATTTGGCGATACCCAGAAAAGCAGGCATGCCCTCCTTTGTTCCAAAAGGACATCACTTGTACCCAACCCAGCAGAAGAAAGTGAGAGAGAGTCCAAGGTCTGCCTCTGCTTCCCTCGGTTAAGGTTTGGGTATGAAACGCCCCCCCCCCCACGGGCTTGTATTTTGAACACTTGGGTACCAGCTTGTTGTACCGTTTTGAAGGCCTGATGCTGCTATTACCATGACTACCACATTGCCTCCCTGGCCATGGTGGACTAAAATCTCTGAGGCTGTGCACCAAGATAAAACCTCCCTCTGACTTCTGTCAAGTGTTCAGTCACAGCAGTGAGAAGGTTCCCAACATATTCCCTCACTTAGGAGCTGAAGAAGGTTCTAGAAGATATGTATGGTAGCCCACACCTATGGGCCTAGCAAGGAGATAGGAGCTGGCGGTTTGTGAATGGGAGGCCCTGTCTTGGAAAAGAAGGTTCTGGCATCTGGGGAACTGGCTTAGTTAGCTCAATATTTGTCATGCCAGCATCAGAACTGGGGTTCGGCTCACAAGCATTGAAGAAAGAAAGCCAGGCCTGGCGGTGCTGGGATGTAGGATCCCAAGGGCCCAATGGCCAGTAAATCTAGCTGAAGTAATGAGCACCAGGGTCAGTGAGAGATGCCATGAATAAGGTGGTCAGTGATGAAGACTATGCCCTCCCATGCACACATTCACACACACACAGAGAAATACACACACAGAGATACACACACAGATACACATAAGCGCACTCACATGCACATGACAAAGTAAGGTAGAGAATAGTTGAGGAAAACACCAAATGTGTTGACTATACATACGTGGCCACACACACTGATGGTTCCAAAACTTCAGGGCATTTAGGCTTTCCATCCCAGAAGGAGCCTTGGTTGGCCTCCTTGCTTGCTAGTGAGTGAAGGAGATGCGGAGCAAAGCCTCAGACTGGACACCACAAGATCAGGGTCACAGCACTGAAGCCAAGAAACTGGATCCCACAGAGAAATTCAGAGAATCGGGGTCAGCGATGACTTGGGTGTCCCCCTGTCCGCTTACTATAGCCACTGCCCTCTGCCCAATACACAGAGACATCAGGGAGAGTGCTGGCTTCACACACCTGCTCCTTCCCTGCCGGGAACCAGTCAGGTATGGCTGAACACAGTCCTCCAAAATGCTAGCCCTCGCTCCGACTCTTGGTTTGTGTGAGAGGCAGCTGTTTCTCTGGTTGTGACCAGATTGCAGCAAAGTTTCAGGGCACAAATGTCAACTTCAGGACCCAGGACCAGAGTCCCTGACATCTCAGTGAAGTAGGAGATCCCTCAACAGAAGATCTACCTTCTCAACCGCGGATTGCCCCCTGGCACACCGAATGATTAGAAGAATTCCCCGTCCTGCCCAAAGACTCACTTTCTGAGAACACGTTGCCCTGGGTGACCCCTGCCCAACCCAATGGGACCTCTCTGGTGGGCAGAGGGAGCATTACCAGAGCTTGACCAGTGTCATGGTTTGGATGTGAAGTGTCCTCCAATAGGCTTGTTTTGGTTTGAATGTGAAAGGTCCTTCACAGGCTTGGGTTGTTGAACACTTGGCCACCTGGTGGCGCTGTTTGAGGCTGTGAAACCTTGGGGATGTATGACCTAGATGGCAGATACAGGAGTACAGGGGCTGGCTAGAGGGTTATACCCAGCCTCAGTTTGGACCTGCAATCTCTGGTTTCTGGTCAGCTGAGAGAGAACAGATTTCTTCTCAAGCACACAGAGAAGACAAGTAGCAGTGCCTCAACCACGTGCATTTGAGAGTCAAAACTAAGTCCTCCTATGGTCTGTGTCAGTAACAACAAAAGTGTTAGTACCAGGTTCATGTATTAGAGGCTTGGTCCTCAGCTCTTGTTCCTTTTTAGGAAGTTCTGAGAACTATGGATGGTGAGACCTAGCTTGACAGAGTGGGTCACTGGAAGTAGGTCTTTGAAGGGATCTTGTCCCAGGCCCTTTCCTGTGTTGTTCTCTCTGTTTCATGGTCAGCTGTGAGATGACCAACTCTCCTCTACCCCATGACACTCTGTCCAAGCCCATGAAGCCAAGCAACCATGGACTGGTCCCTCTAAAACAGTGGTCGTGATTAAATCTTACCTTTTTTAAGAAAAAACAAAGGTTTATTTAAATTTTCTGTGTAGGGGTATATGCTGTATGTATTATGTACCACATATGTGCAGTACCCACAGAGGCCATAAGAGGGCACTAGAGTCTATGGAGCTTTAGTGCTGGGAATTGAACCCAGGTCCTTTGGGAGAACATATTTCCCCTTTTAATTGGTATATACCAGGCATTTTGTTATAGCAACCAGAAAAGTAACAAACACAGTCAGCGACATGCAGATCTCTCTCCATCTTCCCCATCACCAATCAGCATTGCCCATGCCTCGGCTCTGCTCACACCTTTAGGGGACACCAGGATGAGCCAGACATGGACATCATACCCCTAAGTGTACCGAGAAGGCCAGAGCTAAGACGGGGATGTCAAGGCAAGGGAACCTCCGGGTATGGAGTAGGCTGTGGTGACAGGCATGGAGAGAGACTGGATGGAGCTTTGTATTAAGTACTCTGAGACTTGATGACAGGGTGGGATGGAGGGTGGCTTTAAGGGGTCCTGCATGTTGGGCTGGGCAGGTATGTGGTACTTCCGCCCTTCACTTACATGGTGTAACACGTCTCTCTCCTCCGTTGCTTTTCAGGCATGAAGTTCAGCATCCGGCCCCAGCATGTAAGTTCCGAGAACCCCATAAATCGCAGGTGCCTGGGGGGAAAGTAGGAGAGGACGGGAAAGACAGTTCAGAGCTTACGGTAAATCCATTCATAGGAAGAAGAATGTGCTGGGTCCTTTCCAGGATCCTTGGGAACAAAACCCGGGGCTTTGGGTCCATCAATTTCCCTTCTCTATGAGCCGGCTCCTTTGGACTGAGCTAACAGACACAGTCAATCCGAGCAAGCCTCCTGCAGGCCACCATCTCCCTCCGCCCACGCTAGCCAAGCCGAGGTTCTTGGAGGGACTGCACCACCTTGTGGTAGAAATTATATTTGCAGTTCAGGTCCCACATTTTCGCAATTTTGTGTGGCTGGTAGGTTGTAGACCAGAGAGGCTCACACCAGCAACACCAGCCTGTCCTCACTTCCCATTCCTGGAGAGAAATTTAAGCCAGAGTGGTTAGAAGCCCCTGCCACGTGGAGGGCCAGGGTATGTGACCCTCCATGCCCAGGTGTCCTAAACATCCCTAACCACTTCTCTCCTTGTCCCAGGATGGCCACTTGAGGATACCCACAGAAAGGGTCACACACAGTTTACCTAGCGGATCCCCAAGAGGCCTCCAACTGCAGGTGCCCGACCAGCCTCGACCTCACCGGAAGGCGAAGGCGGCGGGGTCTCCTTCGCGACTCCGGCAGCGCAGGAGGAGACTGCTCATCAAAAAGATGCCAGTTGCAGGGACCAACCGAGGCAACAACTCGTCTGAGACCTTTGTCCAGCCGAGACCCCACACCATGGACAGTCGCTGGATCAGCCTGCACCAGAGCCAGCAGGAGCGCAAACGTGTGATGCAAGAAGCCTGTGCCAAGTACAGGGCCAGCAGCAGCCGCAGAGCGGTCACTCCGCGCCACGTGTCCCGCATCTTCGTGGAGGACCGCCACCGCGTGCTGTACTGCGAGGTGCCCAAGGCAGGATGCTCCAACTGGAAGCGAGTGCTTATGGTTCTTGCGGGGCTGGCCTCATCCACCGCCGATATACAACACAACACTGTTCACTATGGCAGCGCCCTCAAGCGCCTGGATACTTTCGACCGACAGGGCATCATACACCGTCTCAGTACCTACACCAAGATGCTCTTTGTCCGGGAACCCTTTGAGAGGCTGGTCTCTGCCTTTCGAGACAAGTTTGAGCATCCCAACAGCTACTATCACCCTGTCTTTGGCAAGGCTATCCTGGCCCGATATCGGGCCAATGCCTCGCGGGAGGCACTGCGGACTGGCTCCGGTGTGCAGTTCCCGGAGTTCATCCAGTACCTGCTGGATGTCCACCGGCCCGTGGGCATGGACATCCACTGGGACCACGTTAGCCGGCTGTGCAGCCCCTGCCTCATCGACTATGACTTCGTGGGCAAGTTCGAGAGCATGGAGGACGATGCCAACTTCTTCCTACATCTCATTCAGGCGCCTGGAAACCTGACCTTCCCGAGGTTCAAGGATAGGCACTCTCAGGAGGCTCGGACCACGGCGAGAATCACCCATCAGTACTTCGCTCAGCTCTCCTCCCTGCAGCGACAGCGTACCTATGACTTCTACTACATGGATTACCTGATGTTCAACTACTCCAAGCCTTTCTCGGACCTGTACTGAAGGGTGAGGCCTGCTGGTCAGGGGAGGGCTTTGCCTTCCCACTCACCCGTGCGTAGGCACGCCCTAGTCTCTAGGAGCTGAGGTAGACTGTGGGTCTCAGAGGATGTGAGGTGTGGTGGCCGGCCCTAGGTGGGGGGACAGAGGCCCAGACATTGGACCTTGACTCTTTTCCCATACCCATTTCCTTATTGAGTTGGCTGAGCTTGATAACATGGATGCTCCAAGAGCTCAGCCAAGATGCTGACCAGGGAAACCCGAGGGCCCCAGTGGTAAGGATGTCCTGCCTTCCCTTAGCCTTTGCCTTGTACCAAACCACGTGGTTTGCTGCTTTTCTATGACCCAGGGGGAGGCCGGAATAAAGCACATGGTTTTCAGAGCAGTGGTGTCTACTCCATGTCACGCCGTGAGGTCCTACGCTCTGGGGAGTTTCAGAATTTTATTATTCAGATTTGATTTACTTTTGAGTCTATGTGAATATGTGCACGTGAGTGCAGGTGTCTGTGGAGGCCGGAGGCATCATATTCCCCCAAAGCCAGAGTTACAGGCAGTTGTGAGCCCCTGAAGGTGGTGGTAACCAAACTCTAGTCTGAACGAGGAGAGCAGCATGAGCTCCTGGCCGCTGAACCACGACCCCACTACCTGTTCTGTGAAAACAGGATCTTTCTGTGTAGCTCTGGTTTGGGGGCTGGGGGTGGGGTTTCAGCCAAACCGCCTGCAGGCCCTCCTAGAGGGAAGTCCCTGTGGAAGAGACAGATCTGTTCCCACTGAGGGAGGTGTGTCACACCTTACAGGAGGCCCTCTGAGGACTGTAGGACAGGGGCGCACACCCTGCCAGCTGCCCAGTAGGGCCGCTACTGGAGCCCATTTGGCACTGAGAACGGCGGTCAGTTCCTGTGGTTTTCTCAATAGGGAGTGATGTCCTCCGCTTCCTGGACATCTGACCTAAGCTGACTAAAGCTATACTCTGCACAGCCTTGACTCTGGCCATCACCCGACCGAACACTTCAAGGCTGGCGGTTACCCATCCTTTGAGGGAGGGGAAGTCAAAGCTGCAGGTGAAACCACCCCTAAAGTGTATAGTTCTATGCCAGAACCGATTCTGTAACTGTCACCAACCAGAGTGACACCAGAGAGGTCCCAGTGTGGGTAATGTTGGTGCTTAGCGTGTGGGTGTGATGGGGGCTGTGTGGACCGTCTGTAGAGAAGTGGGTGCACTTTGTATTGGGGGCAGATGCTGGGATCCACCGGTCCTCCTGGGAGACCACTCCCAAAGTTGTTCCCACTGATGAGGGAGTTGCTGTTGGGTCTCTAAGAAGAGACAACACTGAGTCCCCGGGACAGTAGATGCTGCGAATCCAGTTGTCCTTCCACACTGGCTGGAGCTAGTCCATCTCCATTTTGCCTCCACTGTGGACTCTGGAATCTTCCATTGATTGGAACAAGTAGCGGAGGCCACATTCTATCCAGGAGCCTTGAGCAAGCGTGAGACTGTCCTCTGGTTCCAGCTGGAGGTGACCATCTGATGGCGAGGGACCCAGACGGACAGGGAAGCAGCTAAAATCACAACCAGAGGGACTTGAGATTCATTTAAGGCAGATGTCCAAAGGCCCAGAAAGCTGAGAAGGCCATTCCTCTACCTGAGCCAGAACCAGCTCCAGATCCAAGTAAGAGATGGCAAGAGGGGCCTGGCTCACTGTGCCCAGAAACAGCAGGCCCCGGGCTCCAGCACTCACAGAGGGGAACTGGATTCACAATGCAGAAAGTGTCCCTTGTCATGGGGGCATTTGGCAGAGCCTGGGGCAGGGAGTCAAGTATCTACTACTCAGCAAAAATACACCTGAAGGCCCAGCTGAGCAGCCTGCACTGTGACTTGGTCTGTGACTGCACAAGAGTAGGAGAGAGAGAGAGAGAGAGAGAGAGAGAGAGAGAGAGAGAGAGAGAGAGGAGTGTCAGGGACAGGTTAAAAATAGGACACGCCACATTTTTCAGAGGCACCCAGGCCTGAGCTGGGCAGGCCTACATGCAATGTATCTATGTATCTATGACGGGTTATATTATAAGGGAGGGGGAGCAGGACACAGGTCTCCAATAATCATAATCATCACCTTGATGGCCCCCAGCATGGCCATCAACTGAAGGCCACAGGTCCAGCCCTGAGGCCCTACCCAGAATTCATAGTGGTATCTCCAGCCTCCAGCTTCATGAGCTTGGGGCAGACTGTGTAACATAGGAAAGAATGTGTGTGCGTGCATGTGTGTTGTCTGTCTGTCTGTCTGTCTGTCTGTCTGTCTGTCTGTCTATATGTCCTTCTGTATGGCTCCCTATGCCTGGATGCCTGTGTGGGTGGGATCATGGACAATCCTGCCCCCCTCTTCTCTCTGGCAGCATCTTGTTTTCACTACTCAGTCCTGTCCCCCGTGTGCCCACCATGCTCCCTGAAAGGGGACCACATGATCAGAGACTAGGAAGGGTCATGGGTGTCAAGAAAGTTCATCAAGTTTGGAGACTAACTGCCCGGTCTCAGGTGTCCTCCTCCAGTGTGATCTATCACACCAGGAACACACACACGTACAAGTACATGCACGTGCATACACACTATACCCACCAGGTCTTTGAGTGGCTGAGCTTCCCTGGATAGAGTCAGCAACGTCACTAGGAAACACACACATACACACATACACACACACACACACACACACACACACATACCACACAATCTATCATTGTCTGGATAGAATCAACAACCAGAATTGCAGAGCCCAGGGTTGCTCCTGGTTTCTGAAAGTAGAATCCATCTAAGGCCTTCAAAAATCCAGATAGGTAGACCCAGTGAGCCAAGCAGGTAGGACAAGCCACTTGTCTCTGCCAAGTGGCTTGACTGGGGCCAACACAGGGACTTCATAGGTGCAGTACCACTCTTGACCAGCAGGAGGGGCTAAGTCCTTACTCCTAAACAGACGCCTGTGCATCCCAAGCTGGGCCACCAGGTGGCAGCAACATTCCAGAGTCAGGTGAGTGACGGGTACAGACTGAAAGAATTGCAACCCCAGCCTCTCTACAGTGAAATTTCAGCTTCCGCAGAGCCCCTGGAAAGACCCCGGAGACAACTTCCAAACACACCAGTTCCAAAAGACCCTATCTCTCCCGATACCACGCTCCCCAGCACCTCGACTTCTCCCACCCCTCATACCGGCCCAAGATCAGGGTCACCAACATCAGGCAGGCGATTGTATCCATCCATCCAGGAGGTACGAGGTATAATTCTCTGACCTCACTGGCAGCATGTATAAAACGCACGCGCACGCACTCAAGTGCTACCTCCTCTCACATTGACACGCACCTGTCCTCTCAAACACAGCCAGAATAGACACACACACACACACACACACACTCATGAGCTTCACTTCTCCCCGTATTTAAATACATGGGAAAGCTCGGATAGCCCCTCCATCTCGCCAAGCATAGGCGTCCTTTCTGCTGGGTCCTGTTCTCCTCCCAGCTCCCAGTGTTCTCTCCCACTCGCCCCATCTCTCTGCCTCCTCCTCCTCCAAAACATAAGGACCCAAGCACAGCCCTTATGCTTTCCCATGCACAGAGCACAAAACCAGTCACTCCATCAAAACCAGAAACCTCGAGGCAATCCCAGCGCCCAAGAGGCCAAGGCTGGGACAAGCTTGGTCGTGTGAGACCAGCCAGGGCTGCACAGTGCGACCTCATCTCAAAAATAAAGAAATAAGCCGGGCAGTGGTGGCTCAGGCCTTTAATCCCTAAGAGTCAAAGGCAGGAGGATCTCTGTGAGTTCAAGGCCAGTCTGGTCTACAGAGCGAGTTCCAGGACACCCAGGGCTACACAAAGAAACCTTGTCTCAAAAAAATCAAAATAAATTAAAAAAAAAATCTTCCTCCAGGGCTTGGCTCAACCCTGCTCTATCTTCCCAACAAACTCTTGACTCCCCTCCTCTACCTGCTCTTTCTCTGGAAACACCCTCCCACTTCCACACCTCCTATCACCCCACTCCCAGCTCTCTCTCGATGGGTGATTTGGTTTCTTCAGCTGCCTCCAGCATTCTGAGTTCAGCAGTCACTCACCTGCACGCCACGCCCCACCCCCAGAATAGAGCTCCGCACTTTCCCTATACTGTATTCCCAGTTATATCAGCCCCTGACCTCCAGCGGCTCTCCACCCGCCCTGGCTAACTGCCTGCCCCAGCATCAGCACACAGAGAGGCTGTGTCAGATCCCCTGCCCCTCCCAAGCCTCACCCCCTCCATCCTGGTGCCTCCACTCTCAGGACCCTGCCTCCTAAGGGAATCTGGATGGCCTTCCCTTTCTCCCTTCTGTCTTTTTTCTTTGCTTTCTTCTTCCTGTTACGGTAGCACCTTGCTACCCTAGGCTAGGCTGGCTCTGGATGCACTTAGTAGCCCAGGCTGGCCATGCTCACCACCCTCCTGCCACCACCTCTGCAGTGCTGGAATCAGAATTGTGCACCCTCATGGGCTAGCCAAGTTCTTTTCCCTGCTTGGAGCTGTAATCTACACCACGCCATTGTCCTCTCCGGCCAGGGCTCTTGAAGTAGTAAAAAGGATGGCCAGGTGTGTTGGTTCACATGTGAGGTCTTGCCTCAGCCTGGCCTATGAAGTGAGTTAAAGACCAGCCAGGGCAACAGAGTGAGGTGCTGTCTCAGAAAATAGCAATGGGGCTGGCAAAATGGCTCAAGAGGTAGCGGCGCTTGCCACTAACTCTGACAGTTTAAGTTCAATACCCAGGACCCACATGGTGGAAGGAGAGAGCTGACTCTTAGAAGTTGTCTTCTGATCTCCACACACACATAAAACAAATAAATGTGATAGATTAAAAAGGAGAGAACTGGGATATTGATCGCGCTTTGGTCTATTTCCTTCTTAGACTCCCCAGTGAGAGGCTGGGGATGTGGGTGCCTGTTAAAGCATTTGTCAACATGCTGAGGCCGTAGGTTCAAGCCACAGAAGATGCACGAAATCATGCTTACCCCATACCGCTCTACATATTTCATGAATATATTATCTTATTTACTTGCCATTATCACCCCGTAAGATAGATATAGTGCAATTACATCCTCCCCAGATTTTTAGAGATAAGGGCCTTGAGACACAGAGAGGTTAAACAATTTGCCTGAGGCCGCATAGCTACGCGAGGCATTCTCAGCGCCAGGCAGTTTGGTCTGCTGTCCAGTCCTCACCTACTTGAATACTTCGCTGCTCTCATGGGGGATGGTTTGTGAGAGCAAATTAGGAATCCAGCGGTCTCCGGAGCAAGGGAAAGACAAGATCTGCTGGGAACAGAGATTCCAGACACTGGGGAGTAGCTGCAGGGATCTCTGATGAATGGCCTGCCTCCCCCACTATTGCTGGAAGGTAGCTTGGGGAGACAAGAACTCACCCACCCAGCAAGTGTGACGGGAAAGAAGGGGACAGATCCTGAGTGGGCTAGTGCATGCCTGGAATCTGAGTAATCTGGAAACTGAGGCAGGATGATCCACCACGAGCCCATAGCCTTCCTTGGCTACGCAGCAAGTTCTGAGCCAGCGTGGCTCTATGAGAGACCCTGCCTCAAAAAGTAAGGGAGTGGGAGCAGGAGCCACAAGAACAGGAGGAAGGGGAGGGGGAGGAAGAGGAAAAGCAGAAGGAGGAAGAAGAGAAGGAGGAAGAAGAAGAGAAGGAGGAGGAAGAAGAGAAGGAGAAGAGATCAACCCTAACCAGCCTGGTCTAGGAGGGAGGGCAGAGGAGTAGAGAGAAATGGATGGAAGCTGAGAATCTGGAACCTTCTATTGGATTGACAGGGAAGGGCGACACAGGGTGAGCAGAAATGACCACAATTCAGGGGCAGTGGGCAGGTCCCATCCCATAAATCTCCCCTCTGGGGCATCTCACACAATTCCATGAGACCCAGTCTACTGCCCATCATCACCCGCCAGCCTGCAACTTCCTGTCATCCACGGCTTAAGGCTGCCCAGGAATGTCTGTGTGTCTGTCCAAGCATCTGCCCAGCCTTGCACCCTGGCCAGACAGTAGCTAAAAGGTACAAATTAAGTCTTCTTCTTAGGGTGCGGAGCCCCCCAAAAAGGGGCACAGGGGACGGAACGAGTTCATCTGGTATCTGGAAGAGAGCCCCAGCTGCTTCCAGGGATGTGTGTGGGTGGCACCCACTGCCCCAGAGACCTGCCTGTCCCACCGCCATGGGAAGGAACGGGGTGCTCAAATCCAGGCCAAGAGCAGAAGGAACTGGGAGATGAGAGTTACTCTCCAAACCCATGCTCAGATTTTTACTTTGCCTTTTATTTATTTCTTCTTAAATCCTGTTTCTCTCCCCGAGGCATCTAATCTATTATTTAACATCGGATTGTACGATTGAAACTCCCAGGCAAATTGAAAATTATTTGTGTTGGAGGTTTCAGGCAAGATGCCGAGACTACTATTTCTGGGGGACTCTGAGATCCAAGCAAAGGCAAAGACGGGGCGTGCAGCTCTGATCCAGGAAGGGGTCGGGAGGAGCAGGGCGGTGGGCAGATCCAAGGGTCTCGGGCACCTGGGGCCGCCACACTCAAGCCTAGCACACCCAAAGCTTCACACAGCTCAGGGCCATTAATCTCCACGGAGCAGTTCACCCGGGAAAATTCTACTGATGCCTCCCACTGGTCAAAGTCCTCAAGAGGCCAAGCAGGTGCGATCAGTCACCTGGCCCCGCACCCACCCCGGGGAAAAGCCTCAGTCGCAGGAGAATTAATGACATGGGGACAAGGGCTCACCATCATTTTTCAGAGGTTAGCTCTCCATGGATTGGCAGCCAGGTTGGCTAGCCTTAGGGAGTGGGCATAAAATGAACAGGATCACTGGGAAGTGACTGAGGAACAGGGCTTGGGATGATCTGGGGAAGCTGGTGATTAGGGTTACTGCACCCCAAAGATGGACAAGTTATGTGACATCATAGTGCCCTGTTCAAAACCAAGCACCAAGGGGCTAGGGATAAAGTCAGTCAGTAAAACACTTGCTGAGTAAGTCCAAGGACCTGAGTTCAGACCCACAGCTCCATGTGCAAAGCCAGGCACAGGGAAGGGTGTCTATCATCCCCACACTGGGGAAGTGGAGATAAGCAGACGCCTAGAGCTGGCCAGCCAGCCTAGGTGCAGTCTCTCCGTGAGAGGAGAGAGGACTGGAGAGGAAGACCCTAGACATCAACTCTAACCTCCATACATACATGAGCACTTGTACCTGCAACACTTACACACACACACACACACACACACACACACGGCTCAGGACAACCCTGTGTGGGTGGCTTTGGGCCCATGGGAACAAGCACAATCACTGTGGACTCCCTTGCTGGCAATGGTACAGTGTATATAGGGAAGGAGGGAGGCTGCCTGTGAGGGCTGATACCAGCTCCACAGTGACTGTTAGGTCCCAATAAGGAGATTATAGAGTCTGTGCTGCCACTGGGAGGCGGTAAAGAGTTTTGCGGAGTGCCACGGCCTAGCTTCTGTATTTCAGAGGGTCATAAGGGAACCTGAGCCTGGCCTGGTAAAGCAGGCTTAGCGTCCAGCTATCCCGGAGACTTGAAATGCCTGCCTGAGCAAAATAAGAGACCCTGTCTTTAGGGGTAGACGGACTTGCCTGGAATGTTAACATACTCTGGACTCCATCTGCAGAATCTCAAGGTTCTAGAATCCAAGATCAAGATGGCAATAGCTGGAGTCTGCCAGGAGTGCGCTTCCTGGTTTACACAGAGTCGTCTCCCTGGTGCATCCTCACAGAATGCTAGCAGCAGGAGAGCAGCCTTGGGAGACTGTCATACGGATAGCCATGCCATCTGTGAGAGCTCCACCCTCATGACCCTCATGACCTTGGCCCCCTCAGAGGCCTCATCATGGGAGTAAGGCTTTTAACATAGCTGGGGGGGGGGGACAAGTATTCAGCCCATAATATCTACCTACACAATGATCACCTGTGTCAGACACTGTGCTAAGCATTGCACTCACGAGGTGACAGCATCCAGGTTGGGACCCAGGGCATCCAGATCACACTGAGGCATAGAATAATCACTCACATGGCCCTTGGTCGCCCACATGGCCACTGGAGACTTCCCTTTAGAACGTGGATCTGCTGCCTGCCTGTGATGGTTTGAAAGGAAACAGCCCCCACAGGCTCATTTGTTGAATTTGCTGGACTGGTTCGTGCCCATTGGTGAAACTGGTCAGGAAGGATTAGGAGGCATGACCTTGTTGGAGGAGGTATGTTGCAGGGAGTGGCTTTGAGGTTTCAAAGTCCAGACCATTCCCAGCCAGCACCCTCTCTGCCTACTGCCTGTGGTCAAATGAAAGCTCTCAGCTACTGCTCCAGTGCCGCGCCTGCCTGTTGCCATGTTCGCTACCACAATGGTGGACCCTAGCTTCTGAAACTGTAAGCAAACCCCCAACAAACTTCTAAAAGTAGCCTTGGTCGTGATGCGTCTTCACAGCAATTGGAACGTAGCTAAGACACTGCTGCCTCAGGCTCACATCCAGGCGACTGTGCAGACCCTGAAGCCATGACTCCCTCTCCTTTTCTGCAATTTACACCCTGCCCTACCCTAGCGGGGCTAGCCTGCTGTGCCCACCAGCCTCTGGGGCTCTGTACACCTTGTTTGGCCCCAGGATGCAGCCTTCAGGCATATTCACCCCCCCAAGGCAACCCCTGCAGGGGGCTGGATAGAATCAGAGAGAGACCCAGTCTGTCTTACGGCCAAGACCAGCATTCAAACCTCTGCGAGTGCACTGAGCGAGCATGTGTGCCCACGTGAGCGGGAGTGTTCACGCTCACACACAGACAGAACTTGACCTCCTACGGAGACAATGTCACTATTCAGAGTCCTCAAGAATACATGTGATTTTTGTCACAGACCACAGACTTACAATATGTGCACACACCTCGATGGAAATGATAGTCCCGTCTTTAGATAACAGTGGTGAGAATTAGACAGCGTTCCAGCCGGCACCATTCAGTAGCGAACAATAGGCGCGTAAGGCCACCAACTTCACATGGAAATGACCTGCCCAAGGGCTCAGATGAGGACTGGAACCCAGGGTCTGGGACCTTGCATACCAGGGGCTCTGTCTACAGGAGGCCCCTCTGTCTGTCTGGGGGCTGTTTTGAGTCTCTCTCCCTTTGTGGAGCTACTTCCTCTACTATTTCCACAGAGTAGCAGCCGGAGCTGGGCTCTGGGCCTTCCGGTCAGGGAAGAAGTGGTCTTACCGTCATGCTTCGTCTCAGCCTTAGAGAGACTCATGAGCCCAGATGGTCCAGATCTAGAAATCAGTCCTACAGAGGTTACCAGCAGGGGACCAAGCTGAGCTTTGTGTGCACTAGTCTCTGAAAGGATCAGAAACAGCGGGCGACGGCAAATGTTGGCACTAGCCTTTCAGACCCAAAGAACCCAGGCAGGAAGCTTGATTTATACCTTCATTGAATTGACTGGTTTTCGCCTTCAAAAGCCAGGCAGATCCCAGTTAATAATGGGGAACTTCTGAACCACACAACCTGTTCAGGAGAATGTAACCAACCTTCCACCCAGAACAAGAAATGCCTTTGCAGGGCTTTAAGCAAGTACTTCCCCTGACCTCTTGCCCGCTGGTTTCACAGAGGGCATCTAAAGAGGGAAATTGAGGCAATGAACACAGAAAGATTACCTCACCATTGCGGGTACCCGGGTGAGGGGTGGTGGCACCTGGCCCAGCGTGAGGTATTGATGGAGTCACGCATGGGTTTGAGGAGTGCTTATCTGATCTTAGTGACGGACTGGGGATGAGATGGGGGTCAAAAAGCAGACTTTCAAATGACCTCCAGCTTCCAGAGCTGAGTAACAGGTGAGATGTGGTGGGGACCAGGTTAGGAGTACAGCAAGGCTGGGTTCTGAGTCTGTATCGGGGTCTTGAGTCGAAGCAATTTTGGATATCCCAGACGAAGCCACATCAAGTGGGCAGTGGGATCTGCTGGTGGGAAGAAGCATGAACCTGTGCAGGGGACAGACAGACCCAGAGTGGGCAAACAGGCTGGGCATGTGTGTACACAAGACCGACTCTCCCCACATACATCTCCACAGGGGCTGATGGAGCCAGGTGTAGTGACAGAGAGGGGCTGGCCAGGTACAGCTAGCCGATCCTAGGTCATCACAAGTCAGGCATACAGGACCTGGAATGGAGAATTCCGGAGTGAACTGGATGTTATGTCCAGGTGACAGGATGTTTGTGTTTATCTCTGTTCACAACTTTTAAATAATTCAAATCTGGTGGTGCACTCATATAACCTAGCACTGGGGAGGATGAAGTAGGAGGGTTTACAAGTTCAAGGCCTCCTAGGCTACAGAGACAGGCGTCTCAATAACAGAACTAAACAATTATGATAAAAACTTAAAACTCGGAGGTGGTGGTGCATGCCTTTGGTCTCAGCACTCAGGAGGCAGAGACAGGCAGATTTCTATGAGTTCCAGGCCAGCCTGGTCTAGTGAATGAGTTCCATGATAGCCAGGGCTACCCAGAGAAATCCTGTCCCAGAGAAGGAGGAGGAGGGGGTTGGGGGGGAGGAAGGGGAGAGGGGGAGGAGGAGAAGGAGAAGGAGAAGGAGAAGGAGAAGGAGAAGGAGAAGGAGA
>NW_004949130.1:3660483-3669488 GCF_000317375.1 Microtus ochrogaster
TGAGAACCCATCTCTAAAACAAAAAATAAAAAACAAATTAATTAACTCAACAAATTTAAAAAGTTTGGGTAGCGCCAAGACATGAATCAGCACTCATAATTTTACATAATATTATGGTGTGTATAATTAATTATATTCAGCACATTATATAATTATCAATTATAGACTAGAATGTATACTATTCTCATGGAATTTATATACGTTTGTGAGTATGCACAGACACACACACACACACACACACACAGGACGAAGTTTAGAGTCCTCCACTGGTGACACATGATAAACAAAATTGCCTTCATTTCTCCTGCGGGGGCTGGTGGTGTGCCCAGCCCCACCCTCTACAGTTCATTCCTGGGCTTGGCCTGCAGCTGCCGCCTGCAGCATTCTTGTCTGTTAGCTGAGAAGCACCAGGAACAAGCCCTGCAGCAGGATGACACATCCCCCATTTCCAGGCTCTGTTGGCGCCCAGTCCTGTAGACTGCACTTGGGTGACACTGGTTACTGGGTCTGAAGTCCTTTCTGCCCACCACCAAGCCGATGGCGTGGCCGTGGCCACAGACAGCGCTAGGTACTACAGGGCAGGGGACATCGGAATCAATATTTAACCTCTTACACATCCGAACCCAGCTTTCCTACGAAGAAGAAAATGAGATTGCCAGGGTGTGGGGGATTCATTTGTAATTAGTTCTAATTACTAAAGGAATCGATGTTTTAATTTTTTACAACGTATCCGAACTCTCCAGCTCCTTCCGTGATAAAGCAAAACCCAAAGAGTTTCCATTCCCCCAGTTCAGGCAAACACCTCGTGTGTGTGTGTGTGTGTGTGTGTGTGTGTGTGTGTGTGTGTGTGTGTGTGTGTGTGTGTGTGTGTGTAACATCTTTTATCAGTTCGTCTACAAGACTGGCTAGCTGTTTTAAAAATTCCTTTTTTTTTTTTTTAGCTCAAGGCCTCAAACCATAGGCAAAAGTTAATTCTAAAAAGGATGAGAGCCTTAAATGTAAAAACAAAGGCTTAGGAAAATGTAGCCAGCGATAACGTGGGTGAGGCGCGGCCAGACGCCTTTTCTGTTTATACTTCCTTGGGTGACCTTCCAGGTTTTCTGCCTGAGGCTTGAATGCCCTAAAGGTAAAGAAGAAGGAAAGAGAAACAGAGAGAGAGAGAGAGAGAGAGAGAGAGAGAGAGAGAGAGAGAGAGAGAGGCGAAGGCACCATTTGAGGGAGGGGGCTCAAGGCAGGAGCTACGGAAGGAATCCCTGTGGATCTAGGAAAGGAAAGGACAAGGGAGGGGCCTGCCATGACCAACTATGTGAGCAAAGCTCTCTCTCTCTCTCTCTCTCTCTCTCTCTCTCTCTCTCTCTCTCTCTCGATGCCAGAGGAGGCACATTTCCACACCATTTCGATAAAATCTAAAACAAGCAGCTAGCCCTTGCTCCTGAATCTTGCTACCCGCAGAGGAATCCAACTTAAATTGCGCAGAAGGGATGGGCTTTAACTGATTTGTATTATTTCCTTTGTTTTGTCGACTATCAGTTACATTTCAATGGGGGCTGTCTGCCTATCTGTGACATTGTTTTCTATAGTTTGAAACATACAAGATGGGGGACATGGGGGTCTAGCTCAGGAGCAGAACCAAGGGCGCTGAGTTCCACGCTCAACACTGCAAGGAACAACAAGAAAACAATACGCAGTGGGGCGGAAAAGTAGTCTGCGGGTAGACAAATAGGTTAATCCCTTATCTGATTTTTTTTTTTTTTTTTGCAGGCTGGGCCTCCAACCCAGCGCCTCGCAAGTGCTAGTTAGTTCTGCCACTGAGTCATGCCTCCTGCCTTCAATTCCATATTTGAAAATCACAAGTGTGTGTCTCTCTGTGTGTGCATGGTACACGCTCACAAATGTTTGTGCCACGTGGGAACACATGGGCGTCTATACGTACATGGATAGCTGGAGTCACGTATGCCATTCTGTGTTCACTACTGTTTATATCCGTATCTGTCCGTGGCACTGTGCCTAGAGTCTTAATTCTCTGTGCCTTTGAGCACGTGTATTCATGTGTGTGTATCTATGTGAGTCTGAGCGATAGTGTGTCCAGGAGCATGTGGTGTGTATGTGAATAGGAAGCAGTTGGGTAGACAAACTGACGTGTTGGCACCATCCCTGTAGGAAGAGGAACCAGGCCGTGTTTCCTTTCTGTGCATTTTGTTGAGGTTTATTGTATTTGCTTATAATAATAATCTATAAAAACGGCTTTTGCTAAGCTGGTGGTAGTGGTGCACACCTTTAATTCCAGAACTTAGGAGGCAGAGGTAGGTAGTAGATCTCAGTGAATTTGAGGCCAGCTTAATCTTTAGAGAGAGTTCCAGGATAGCCAGGGCTACACGGAGAAACCCTGTCTGGAAAAACAAAACAACATAAAACAAAAAACACACACCAAAAAAAAAAAAAAAAAACCAATTTTGTTAAATCTAAGACCTGTACAATGGAATTCCCAGTGAAACTTCAGCACCTGTGCCCACCAGGTAGTGGTCAAACCCTCCTGCTACCCGCCCTCACCCCTTCCAATATTTTTAAAGACAGAGAAGTATTTCCTGGTTTGAAGGAGAACTTCCCAGAAGACCCTCACGCCTTAGGGATTGCTCCCTGGGCTAGGCTGCCCTTTGTCTCCTGGGCCCTGAGGACAGAAAACCCCGGGGACACTTCTTAATCTTGCCTCAAAGCAAATAGGACATTTTTCTGAAGTCCTGTATTTTATCTTTAATCCTCGGGCAAATTTGACAGCCTCACCCCCCCACCCCCAAGGTGTATACATTTCTCTTAATTACACAGTCACGGGGGCTTTAAGCCCCAACTCTAGAATCCAGGGGCTGCTCTAGAGATAGCCGCCCAACCTTCCCATGATCCACTGTGTCTCCTACGGGTGGTCAGGAGGGGTGAGGGTACAAAGGTCGTTTGGAAAGGGTTGCAGCCCACATCGTCGTCGTCATCACCTCTTTTGAGCTTTGCCCATGCTGGGTAAGCGCTCCACCACGAGCCACACACCCCAGCACACCATCCACTTTAAGAACCACGCACTCTAAGCATTTAGCCTGGGCCTGGCCAAGTTCTTCGCCATCTGTCCTCACCTTTCATTTTCTCAGCATTCCCGTCAGCTAAGGTCTTTCTCCGCTCCCACATCACAACTGAAGGCAGACAGGAGATGGCATGCCCAAGGCTACTCAGGTAGACACGCAGTCCCCACGCAGGCTCCAAAACAACCCCAAGGAGAAGGGATTGCCTGAGAAGGGACAGAGGGCCATCTTGGGAGGCTTTTGTCCTGGAAAAAGAGCCCCAGGACTGGACTGAGAGACCAAAGGTCACTTTCCTCATGGCCTGTAATTATTCCTGGGGAAAAAATTCCCGGGGACTCTTGCAAAAGCATCTATGGAGCCCTTTGTCTTATGAGACCAGATAGTCACCTGAAGCCATACAAAGTCACTTAGCAACAAGACCCAAGTGTTGGGCCTATGTTCTCCTAACAGGAGGACCCCAGAAAGAGCCTACACACACACACAAACACACACATGCACACTCTTTGCTGGACAGAACATGCTTGACTCTGGAGCTGGCACCTGGGTTTCCTACCATTACCAGTCCTGAGTGTAAGTGGAAATCCACTAGCCTATTTTCCCAGTTAACAGAGAGCAGCCCCAACCCCCATGCCTGGAGGGATTGCTGGGGGCTACTCAAGGGTCCGCTGAAGCAGCTCCCTAGAGCGGAATGATGAGCCTTGAGAGGAACCCAGGTGGAGAGCCTGAGGCCAGTGGCCTGGTTTGGTTGCCTGGAAGTAGCCACATTCTGCTTGTCCACCCCCACCTCCGAGCGTTGTCTCCTGAGGGTGTAGGTGAAAGGCAGATCAAACCACCTCTGTCTTGGACTCGAGGAACTTCTTTAAGATTAAATATTATGCTGGGTGTGGTGGTTCATGCCCTTAACCCCAGCACACAGGAGGCAGAGGCAGGTGAATCTCTGTAGCTTGGTCTACTAAGGGAGTTTCAGGCCTGTCCGAGCTACATTAAGAGACCCTGCCTACCCACACACACACACACAAAGATTTTCAAATTATAGGTATAGATACACATCCAACTTACTTTAAGTTTTTGTTTCCTGCGCATTTGTTTGCCTGCACGCATATCTGTGTGAGAGTGGATCCCATGGAACTGGAGTTACAGACAGTTGTGAACTGCCATGGGGGTGCTGGGACTTGAACCTGGGTCCTCTGGAAGAGTAGCCAATGCTCTTAACTGCTGAGTCATCTCCCCAGCCCCTGACTTACTTTTAGTATTTTTAAATTATGTGTATATGTGTATGTGGGACCAGAACATACATTTGAGTGCCAGTGGCTCAAAGAGTCCAGAAGAAGGTATCGATTTCCTTGGGTACTAGGAGCCAAACTCCCGAGCCTTCCCTCCAGCCCTAGAGTTTTAAATACTTATGCAGCCTAAGCTGGCTTTGGCATCTCTGAGTCTTGGTAGTTCAGGCATGTGCCACTGTGCTCGGTGTTGGCAAGAGTCCTAGGAAACACCTCGCAAACTCTTATGTGTTCTAAGCCTGAGAGCAAAACCCATTTCCCGAGGCAGAGCCCAATTTTGCCCAATATTCATTTCACTCCCAAGGAAGGGACTCCAAGGCAGGAGGTAAGTCTGATTGTTCAAAATTTGTTGGCATGAAACCCAGTTTGGGGCAGTCGGGTGTGGTGGGGAGGGCTGTGGGATTCATTGGGATAATTTCCCTTTTGTCTAAGGGTATCTAAGTAGGTGTAAGCTTTTTTTATATTGATATTTTGCTTTGTTGTTTTTGAGATCAGGTCTCATGTAGCCCAGGCCAGCCTTAAATCCATGATGTAGCCAAGGCTGGCCTTGATCATCCTACCTCTCCCTCTGAAGTGCTGAAATTATGAACATTGGGTCATTACACCTAGCATACTGGAGACAGGGTGACACTCTGTAGCCCAGGTTAGCCTTAACTTTTTGTTCCTTCTGCCTCTACTTCCCCAGTGCTAGGGTTATAGACATGGGCTATCAGATCATTATCTCAGTCTCCATTTTCATTGCTCACGTTGGTCTCCAAGTTCTCTAGAATTGTCTAAGGAAAATTCAAGCCAGGTGGTAGTGGCACACACTTTTAATCCCAGCACTCAGGAGGCAGAGACAGGTGGATCTCTGAGTTTAAGGACAGCCCTGGTCTACATAGTGAGTTCCAGGACAACCAGGGCTGCAGAGAAAAACCCTGTCTGGAAAAAAAAAGTTTAAAAACTTCAGGGGGCAGGGGTCTATAAGGTGGTGGAGGCGGGGCCAAGTGAAGCTCAGTCGGTAAACTCTGGGCCAGCCTGGCTTCATCCTAGCATGAAGAGGCGCCCTCTCTTAGTCTTGAGGTGGACACAGATGTAGGTAGGTCTGGCTTTGACCCCAGGAAGCCTCCAGTTGGGAGAAAAGACATCTGGACATCTCTACCTAGGTCCCCTGCACACATATCCCTCCTTCCCCCAAGATGAAGGACCCTCGCTCCGCCTATTGGTCCAGTCCTAAGAATGTTGAAGTAGGCTAAGGCACCTAATTTAAGGTTCATTTCCTCTCTCTAATTAAGGGCCTGTTGAGGGTTGTTGTTCTCCAAGGGGTCTCTGTCTGGCCTGGAGCTCAGGCTCCACCTCTCTCAGTCCCCCACCCCCCAGGGCTAGGATTCCAGGCCCACAGCACCACCCTTCACTAGCAGCGCTGCTAACAGGACTGCCCTGGCCTGTGCTTCCTGTAGAAAGTTAAATGGGGCAATCTGAACGGAGCCCAGATCTGGCTTGCTTTGCAGACTATGAAGACTTCGGCGCTAGTCAAATCTAAACGACACAAGTTCTGCCTGGGTTCATCCAGCTTCATCTCTCGGACTGTAGTAATGAAATATAGAGACCATAAGATGGTCCAGTGTGTTTCCAGTCCTAATTATACATGTTCAGTTTGCAAATGTATCCCTACTGGGCTAAACATCACAGATCGCTAAACAGCGGACATGGCTATGCCGGCATCTCTCGGTGTAAGAGGAGGTTGACATTTAGCTAGCAACTAAATTAAATTTGTTTATTTAATTTTAAATTATGTATGTAAAGCGCAGGTGAGGGCAGGTGCCAGAAGAAGGGTACGGGATCCCCTGGAGCTGGAGTCACAAGCAGTTGTAAGCTGCCATGTGGGCGCTGAGAGCTGAACTCCTGTTCTCTACGCGGACGGCGTATGGACACACCGCAGAGTCGTCTCTCCTCCAGCCACGTCAGCCAGGAACTTCAAAACACCCAGGAAAAAACTAAGACCTAAGTTACTGCTTCTGAATGACACACACCCAGAGTTCAGCATTTCAAAAAAAGGACTGGAGAACTTGGACACCAAGATCGGTTGCATCGAGGAAATAAGGGTCCTTCAAAATGGTCAGCCCTTGCTCTGATTAAATTGTGCATTTTTAATATAGTTGGTATCAAGTGAAACTTAAAAAAAAAAAAGACCTGTGGGGATTTAAAGTAAAGAGAAACCTGCTATTTTTTCAGGGTCAGCAGTACCGCGGTGAGATTTGTCTCCGAAACAATGACACTTGCTATCTCTGGAGTTCTGTGAACACTTTTGAAGTGCCATATTAAAACCAATCTCGTGGCCTTGAGGCAAAGGGAAGCAATTAGTCGTGGAGTTGTGAATAAATAAAAATCCATTTATACACCCGTCCTTGACATGTGCCTTGTGAATCTCAGGAACTTCATCTAGGAAAAGAAACATTAAATCATGAATACCAGTCCTGATCACACTGCCATGTGGCTTCCTAAAACCGCTGAGGTTCAGGCCAATCTTTCAAGTTTGAATTAGTATGTATGTATTCACCCGCACTGAACACAAAACAAAGACTCACCAACAGTCACTCAGGTGAGGAGACGTGAGGGGTGCTGGGGGCCACTAGGGCCATGACAAGTAGTTTTCAGAGGGTCCCTGGTCCTCAGGTGAATCTAGCATACTTCCCTCGCCCTCCCCTTTTCAAGTTGGGAAAGTTGTGCTCCTGAAGCTGAGACCACCACTGTCAGTCAGGGAGGAATTCTGTCCTTGCAAGGCTGTTTTCCCTTTGTTCTAAGGGTCAGCTTCTTCAATACTAAGGGACTCAACTGTTTCTAGGTTCCACTAAGGTAGACTGTCGAGACTGGGGAAGCCAGCCACAAAACAGAGTTGACTATCCAGCTGGGGAAGTGGATCTGACCTGGCGCTAGCCAAAAGAGGAGCACCGTTCAAGCCACGTTGGGAGCTAGAAGCCCAGGGGGTTCCGGAGCGTGGGAAGCAAACGTGGGCAGCCATGGCCCCCACAGCTCAAATCCCTTGACCTACTTCCCGGGCCCCTTTCTGTTCTTGGAGCCGCTTAAAATCCATAAATTAAGGAAATTAACTGATGGGGCCTGCGGCATCTTTGTAAGCTATTTAAATCTATAAATTTACAACATCTTCTGCATATATCAAGTAATTGAACTAACTGCAGGGATGTAACTTTAATGAGAAAATTTCCCCCTTCTCCAGGAGTTTGAGATAATAAATAAATAAATAAATAAATCCCTCAGGAGGAAAGTTTCTTATTCCCGCGTGAAGTTACAGACGCGCGGCTGGGATGCTTTCTTGGCAGTAGAGGTCCCCTGAATCCCCCCACGCCCTCCATAATCTTTCTACAAGTGCGCGGCTCTGGCCCCGAGAGCACCCCCAGGAGTTTGGCCGGTAGAGGGCGCCCAGGCCCGGTCGGAGGCAGTGAAGGGGACCGGGGCGCCGCTCCCAGCCGGAGCGCACCCGCCTTTCTAGCCGAAAGCCTGGCTGTGGCCCTGGTGTCCCGGGAACCAGGCGGGGGCGCAGTAAGGGCAAAGCGTACCGGCCACGACCAGTTTCTTAGGAGCCGGGAAAGGGTCGAGAAAGGAGGGACGGGCGGGGCTCAAGGGAAGAAGGAAGGGGTAGCGGGGAGCAGCTAGGGGCGTCTTGGGCACAGGCACCGCGCCGCAGGGACCTTTGGCCGCCGCCGTCTCCATCGCGCCGCGTTCGTTCAGGAAATGGCGCGAGTGGCCCCGGGCGATCGGCTGGGTGCCCCCCACGCCCCTCCCCCGTGGTGGTCACCGCGTGTCCGCAGACGTCACGGGCGGCGCTGCTCCCCAGAAGAGGGGCGGCCGGGGCCGAGACCCCGGGAAAGAGGGAGGGAGAGAGGGAGGTAAGCCGCCTGGCAGCTTCTCTCCCCTCCCCACACCAAGTCCCGCCCTCAGCCCTGGGGCGCCGCAGCGGCGGCTGCTTCTCTCCTCTTTGTAACCGAGGAGTCGAGAAATGTGAGAAACGTGCCCTGTGTTACTTATTTGGGAGTCGAAAATTTATGCCCAGCTGAAAGCGCCCGGGGAAATATTACATCAGATGAAATGACAATGATTAAAATCAGCCTCTCCCCCGCCCCCTCCCCGAGCCCGGAGGAGGCCCGGGCGCCGCGTGGCCGGACGGCGGGGGGCTGGGGCGCAGAGGGCGCGGGGCCCGGGCGCAGTGCTCCCGGAAGGGTCCTGGCCGAGCCCCCCGGCACCCAGGCACCGGGCTCCAGGAACCACGGGTGGGGATCGTGAGGTGGAAAGGAAGTGGTGGTGGTGGGGGGAACGGTGCATTTTTGTCGCCGAGCGCGGCAGGCGCGGGCGCGCGGAGCTAATTGCGACTCTAATCCTCTGCCCCGAGGCGCAGCTGAGCCCCGAGCCAGGAGTCGCCCGCGCGCGCCCGCTCGCGCTCGCCGCGCCGGGGTAATTTGGAACCGGATCGCTGCCCTTTGCAATCCGGGCTGGGCCGCAGCGAGGCGCACAGGCTGCCGGCTGGGTTTGGGGGGCTGTTTTTTCTTTTTTTCTTTTCCCCCAGCCATCGGGGGAGGAGGCCGTTGGAGAGAGGGAGGAGAGGAGGTGGGAGCGGCGGGAGGGCAGCCGAAGAGCGGCGCGAAGAGGAGGCGGCGGCGGCGGC
>NW_004949130.1:3669598-3680806 GCF_000317375.1 Microtus ochrogaster
GGGGGCCGGGGCGGGAGGGGTGGGTGGGGGGAGGGTTGGGGGCGAGAGAGAAAGTAACTCCAGGACGAGACCGGAGCGACCCGCGCGCATCGAGCACTAGGCGACGAGGCTGCGCCGGGCGCCCGACACCGGCGGCTGCAGGGGGCGGGGGCTGCGCCGGAGCCCGATCCGCCGCTCCGGCTCCGAGGTAAGCTCAGCGCGGGCGGCCACCGCTCAGCGCCGCACACCCCTGCTTCCCAAAGTGGCGGCAATGCCGAGAAAGTCACTCGGCCCGGGGCCGGGACCTGGGCTAGGGGTTGGGGGGGCGGGCTGCTTTGTCCCTTTGCTGAGCTCTGGGGCTGGCGGCGTGGGGGCGCCCAGCACAAAGGCCTGGCGCGCACGGGGCGGGGGGTGCCCACGTGGGCTGGTCCTGGCCGCGGGTGGACCCTCCCCGCTCGGCCCGGCTCCGATGTATGCGTCCAGGTCCTCGGCACTCTGGTTCCAGTACCGGCTCGAGTGCCCTGCAGAGCCGGTGACTTTATGAAACCGGTTCCTTGCAGCTGGGGTTTCGGGGCGCACCCCAAAACCGGGTTGGCGCCCAAATCAGAGAAAAGGGGGAAAAGTCTCTAACGGGACAGATGTGCGTCCTCTGACGCCCACCCCCACGAGTCACATGCTAGACGCACTGGTGGTGATCCCAAGACCGGACCTCGGTCTCCATATTTCTGCAGCCCACACGCACCCCTTGACCTGGATGCGGACACCCTCGTTATCCCACTCCGCGCCACCGTAGCGCCTCTCTGCCCTCCCTCAAGAAACCTCCTACTGCAGAAAGATAAAACCTTGAAGTTTTCACTCCGTGTCTCAAATGTGCATGAAGGAATTTAACTGCACGAGTGAATAACAGCATTAGTTTCAATTAATTTTTTTAAATCCCGGCAACAATAAACTTTGAGAACAAAAGCGCTTTTACGTCCTTAATTAGGCGAGCTTCCCATCTGTGGTCTTGAAGTGTCTGCCTCTTGATTTAACTTTGTCTCCGCCCCCACCGCACTCCCACCCCTTCCTCGCTGGGCCCTTAGGGTACCTTGGCCACCCCGCCCCGCGGGGCCGGAGGTTCGGCCCAGCCGGCTCCTGGAGCCCCGAAGTTCTCACGGGCCGGCGGGCTCTACGGCTGGGCTGTAGCGCACCAGGTGGCCCGCCGCGTCCCTCCCAGTCCACCCCCTGGACAGTCCTGCAGGCCCCTGGCACTGTCGCTCCGGGCAGGAGCCCAGGGCGTAGAGCTGAAGGGAACTCAGAGGCGCCTTCTGTTTACCTTTTATGGTTAAAATAACAGCTTAGCAAAGAAGCGACTTCACGAAGAAGCGATTTAGTGAAATCGTCTCAAGCTGCCGCAGCTCAGCCAGTTTAATCACCCCCAGAGAGCTGAACAACTGCGAGCACAATGGGACACAAAATCATTTTGTGTGTAAATGAGCGTGGCATTCTGCTCACTTCCCTCTGCTCAGGCGGGCGGGGCTCGGCTGCGGGTGGGCGAGGGACCTGGGTCTCCCACCACAGCTTGGAGAAGCGGGTCAGTGCTGGGCCAGTTTGCAAACCCGCTGAGGTCCCTGCAACAGGCGGCTTGGTCAAGCCTCAGCCGCTTCTGGGCTGTTTGGTGCAGTGAACTTGTGTCTCTTATCAAATGCACTTTTATGCTTGTGATCTTAGCAGTGGTCTCGGGAGAAGGGTCGTGGTCCACCACAGATGCGTTTGTCGGAGGGAGCAGTGGAGATTCGGGTCAAGGCGTAAGGCCTGGGGCTTCCAATGGTGAGTTTCTGGTTTGTGCTGTGGGAAACACACTCGGCCAGCTTGGGAGATGGGTGCTTGATGCGATGCTACTTGTCACTTCTGAGTTGGGCCCTGGAGGGGGGGGGGCAGGGTGCTTTGGTAGAATTTGGGAAGGAATTCTTTCTAGCTCTGCTGACCCTTGGTAGATCTTATCTTCCGACTCCCTCATCCTCACCCCCTCCCAGGGCCGGGTAATCCATCCGCTCTGTTTTGGTTTCTCAAAACTCCTTGAATGACCTGGAATGTCCAAAACAGGGAACAGGACAAACCCCCCCCCCCCCCGCATGGGGATAAAACACCATCCCTTCACCCCAAACAGTTCAGCTCAGAGAACTTTCCAGAGCACCGGGGGTACATAACACATCATAGGGGAGGAATCTTTCTTGTATTTGAGGGATTGAGTCCATGTGCCTCTGACCACATTTTATGATTGAATGCTGAATTTTAAGGCGTAGATCTAGAGGAGAGAGTTTAGTAGGAAAAAGCTTCATGTGGGCACCAGGATATTGTGTAGTTGACCCATAAGGATTACACGTATGTCAGAGAAGTCCAGGTTATGTGGAATCCCCACCACCACCATGTGTGTGTGTGTGTCCCTGTCCCTTCTATCTCCCTTTGAGACAGTCCCAAGCCAGTAGGAGTGGTAGCCAGAAGCCTACCCTTTTGAGTTCAGTAAAAGTCCGCGCCCCCCCCCCCCCAGGGGAGCTTTCTGGGGCTCTGAGGCACAATTTTATTTCAGGTGTCTGTGGCACATAGAAAGTCCCTGACTTGCTCTGGGGAGGAGGGGAGAAAGCCCATTTGCTGATTGCTGTCTGGCCAGCTCTCAGTGCCTCAAGGGCCTATGATCCTGAGGGGGTCTGGAATACATTAGGCTCTGGCAGCACCATTCTAGGGGTCTGTGGAGAAGCAGGGAGGTGCAGAGTAGGCAAACAAAGACAGGTTTTGTCTGCTTTGGGAGTCTGGGTGATTGGTGCCTTCCCCAGTGACACTTCTTCATCTCTGTGCTCAGGCTTCTTAGGAGAGAGGTGTCCTATACAAACTGTCTCTTAACTGGGTTGTGAGAGGTCCTGGGCTCCCCAGTCAGTTGAGGGGAGCCGCACTCCCCCAAGGTTCTCTCCACTGATGCAAGAGGAGACACGCTTGGTAACACGGCTCTAACTCAAAATACCAAAGAAATCAGATTTGTTCTGAAACATTGCAGGGCAATAATGGCGAGCATATGTTTTAGGCTGTCATTAGCCGAATTAGCAGACATGGAGCTGCTGCTTAGAAAACGTGTGTGGGGGGGGGGTGCGGTGGATGCTATGGCCTGGAGGTGTGCTTTGGGGTGTTGAGTGGAATCTGAGAGGGCTTCCTGGTGTGTATGGTGTCCCAGACAGCATCTTTGTAAAAATCATTGACCCCGGGGAAGATGAGTGCCCATGGCTACTGAGGAATAAGCCCCCTGTCACTGCTTCCCACAGATACTCTGGGCAGGGATGGAAGCCTAGATGCCTCACCGCAAGGAGCGGCCGAGCGGGTCCTCGCTTAACGCACACGGCAGCAGCGGCAGCACCACCGCGGTGAGCTTGCAGGGTGGGCTGGGTTGGCCCCTCGGCCCCTCTGCTCTTTTGAGGAACCTGCTTACGAGCTGCAGGTCTTCCGGGACCCAACACTTAGGAGATAGATATCGACTGACTGTACGATTATGTACATTTTTTTTTAAAACAAAAATGCTCTTAATTTGATGTGAAATTTACTACATGTATAAAGCTCTGGTGCCTTAGGTGCTGAGGAAGTCACTAATTTAGAGGTGTCTCGTTACTGAGACAAACTTGCAAAAAACCCCTGAATCCCAATTCACAAATTGGTGATTCGTTTGTCAGGGGATGTTTCACATCTAACACATAAGCCCGCGACCTTTAATTAGAATTTTGCAGTTTGTTTTATGCCCCTGGAGGCTGACACCTTGAAAAAAAATTTTTTTTTCTTGATTTCTTATTGCTAATAAGCATCCTTCTCCCCACCCCCCCACCCCCAGTACTTTGAAGAAAATGATGCAAATACACTTAATTACAGTGGTGGCCGTAATTTGTCAGCTGAATATGTGATCAGGCACAAAGCAGAAATGATCTGATTAAATCTGTGATCACATTCGAAATAAAGGGAGATTTAGGAACCCTTGTTTTTCAATTTATTTCTGTCTCTAGGAGGGAGGAAATATGTCCCGGCTGTCACTCACCCGGTCGCCTGTGTCTCCCCTGGCTGCCCAGGGGATCCCCCTGCCAGCTCAGCTCACCAAAGCCAATGCACCTGTGCACATAGATGTGGGCGGTCACATGTACACCAGCAGCCTGGCCACGCTCACCAAGTACCCAGACTCCAGGTAAGCGCTCTGCTCCCGGTGTCAGGCGAGGGCTCCCTGGTGCTCCTGAGGGTGCGAGAGATGGCTTGCTTGTCGAAGACCACTTCAGACTGGGGCTTTTGACCTGGCACTAGTAGCCATTGTGGTATGACACGGAGTTCCTGACCTTAGAGATCCAGTCCCCTGTGAGCCTGACCAGCAGCTGGCTGGGGACTCTCACAGAGTGACACTTGGGAGTCAGGTGTGGTGGACATGGTCAATGCTGTTTCCTATCCTTACCCTTGGGAAAAGGCATGGACTGCCAGCTGCCGTTGTCCCCTCCTTTGTTTAGGTGGCCACCGTTTGACCCAAAGTGCTAAGAACGAGCTTTCCTTTGGAGGTGGAGGGTGTAGGGAGAGCCAACAATTAGAGGACAGCTGGGGACATTTTTGACAGTGGCTGAGCATGAGTTTGATGCCTTGTAATGTATGGGACTATCTATGACCAGGACCCTGACAGGGAACTTTCAGACTTGTCCCAGGAGGGACCCTTAGCATGGTTCTGAGTGCTGCCAAGCCAGCTTGCTTCTGGATCTACTTCCCAAGGACACACCTTGGCCTGGCAGCTGGCGGCAAGACTACTGGGGGTGGGCTATGGCTCTGAACACCTCCTACAGGTGACACTGCATGCAGCTTGCTCCTGGCATGGCAGAGCAGCAAGCAGCGTTAGCCAGCAGGAGGGCAGGCCTGTCAGACATCACCTCTCTTTTATACATTTAAAATAAGAAGAGAAATTAATTAATCCCCTAGACACCAAGGGCTCATCACCAGGGTGGAGGCTCAGAACCTTGAGGACTTCCGTGTGCAGAAGTATCTGGCAGAGCCCTCGTCCTTACAGGACTGCCCCCCGGAGAAGGGGATGCTGGAAGTAGGTTGTGCGGCTGTTGCAGACAGTGGCAACACAGAAATGAGGCACGGGGTCCTCATGAACGCGGAGCATTGGCAGGGCGGGAATCATGAGGCTGTGTACCGCAGTGGTGGCATGCTCGCTTGCAGAGCCTTGTCTAGGCTAGGAGATGGATTCTATTCATTTAATTTCAGTTTTGCCTTCTGCGGCGTGCCGGAGTTGTGTGAGATAGATCAACCCTTAATCGGCTGACGGTGTTTGGGAGTGAGATTCATAAAAATCTTCGCCCACCACCGTCTTGGAAGAGTGTTTCCTGAGATCTGACACAGGCCTTCCTGCAGTCCTCAGCACCCAGGCTGGGTGGGCGGGGAGAGGACCCTCCCTTCACATGTTTGCCCCTGGTGGCTTTTGGGGACTGAGAACATTTTCCCTCCCTGTTCCACAGTGTAGAGCTTACCCTTGCTTATCGACTTGCTGTGCAGTGGGCCGTGCTCTTTCTCTGGGGAGCTGAGGGCTTGGACCTATGCTGTGGCCATGTGGGACCCTCCACTGCCCGAGCATGCCCAGAAGGGCTCTCAGTCTGTGGTCTTTACCAGAGCTGGGCTCAGGGTGAATCTGCTGTTCTGCCCAGATGGTTCTGGTCCAGCAGAGCTATTTGCTGGGCCTGAATCTGAGGCCTAGAGCAAGGGCTTGTATGACCTATGAGACAATAGAGGCAAGGGGTCATGGGGAGCCACAGAGCTATTATGTGTGGAAGAAGCCCTTCATGTTCCCTCGCTTTTCTAAAGTGGATTATTGCAATCCCAGAAAAGATGTGTGTCACTGATGGGCAGGTGGAGATAGAGAATTAAGAGTGCGGAAGTTGCCCTTGGAGACCGCTCCTGATGCCAACAGTGTCCCACCCTTGACCCTGCTTCTGAGCTCGTAGCATTGTACCCCAATCTCTGGCTGTTGGTTGATCAGGGTGACTTAGACCCTGTGGACCTGGTGATGGGTGCCTCCTCTGGTTCACCCCGAGCATATGGCCTGAGGCCGAGAGTGGACTCATGGTCTGCCCCTCCGTGTCAAACCCACTGGGTGTCGCATTGCTGCAGCTGACACAGGAGCGGCACATGAAGGTGGCCAGGTGTACTAAACCTTCCAGGAAGTCAGGGTCAGCACGCTAAAAGGAAGATGATGGCCATGCGATGGCACCCTGTATAGTCAGGGCTAGTGGCTAGATAATGCAAGTCCCAGCTGCCAGAGCAAATTCACTACCCTCAGAGGGCTAGTCTAGGGATGGTTCCTACCCCAGACATAAGAAGCCACCAACAGAACTCAGGAGGTCACGTGGGAGCTTGCTCATGAGACCCTGTGAAATGCTAAGGGTTGCCTTGTGGTAACTGTCCAAAATTTCCCTCTGGCCTGCCCCACATCCGGTGTAAGCCTTGTTTGCTGGGGCCATGAAGGGCCTCTGTCCTAAGAGGAGGTACCCTGCTGTCATTAGTCCCGGAACAGACACCGAACCATGGAAAGATCTAGATCCTGCTTGTCCTGGCTCAGTAGACAGCCTAGAACCCTGCCAGCCCCGGACTGTGGGTGGACTGGGAATCCTCTAGACCTATAGGCCGCTCGGGAGCCTCCGCCAACTCCGACGTCAGAGCAGCTTGGAACCCAGCCAGAGCCAGCATTTTGCTTGCTACACAGAACAACGTTTGAGCTCCACCGGGGGAGGGTGGAAAGAGTTCCCAGGAAGGCTGAGGTGTCAAATCTGCTGACTCACCTGTGCACGTGGCTCTGCCCTCTTCCTTGCCAGAGCATGGTGTAGACCCTTAGTTGTCTGCCCTGGCATGTGATACCGTGGCTTAGCTACATCTCTGTCCAGGGTTTCTGGGTGTCCCCCATACCCCTACAGCGAAATGTTCAACTTTTGCCAGGTCTCAAATGAGCTATGGAACTCACAAGGGTTTCCAGCGGGGTCACCAGGCAGTGAAATCCTGAGTTCTCACTGACCAGTTAGGGTGGCCCGTATACAGTAGAACCCCCGTCAGGAGCCCTCTCCAGAGAGACAGAGAGAGCAAACACACAGTGGTCCCGGGGTGTCTGCCCTTCCCTGTGTCCTGGGGAGGACATTGTCACTGGCAGCCTGTGTAGCCCTAAGGATTTATATTTGTCAGTGGTAGCTCTGGTTCTTCAGGCTCGGGCCTCCACACCCCTAACCCACAGGTTCTGACCTGCTCACTCCCACCTGCCAGGCAACCTTGCCCTTTATACTGCCCCCATAGGACAGGCCGGGCCGTGTCCCGTCCCCACAATGACATGGGACATGGACTGTGTGGATTGGGAGTACTTGAGAAGGGCACTGGGGGCTCTGAGCTCTCAGCTCTCAGCTCTGGCAGCTGGCATGCTCTGGGTACACATGGCTGTGATTGGGCGTGGCTGACTTGGACTGTGCAGAGAGTGGGTGGATGTGGGAACAGGACAGAGAGAGGATTCTTGGAAGGGGCAGGGTGGTTGGTTCAGGCAGTGAAGGGCCTTGGGCCCTAGCTTGTACAGGCCAGACCAATGAGTCCTTATCCCCTAATACCCTGGTTCTACAAGGCTATTTGGTGGGGTTGACAGCCCTGGCTGTCCTAGACCAGGCTGGCTTTGAACTCACATAGACCCACCTGCCTTTGTCCGTCTCCACCCTGCACCCCGCCCCCACACCGAGTGCTGGGATTAAAGGCATGTGCCACCACTGCCCAGCCTCCAAGGCTTTCCTAGGAACAGTTCTCCCAGACTCAGCCAACTGACCACTGAAGGACACTGCCCACCTCCCTTCTCCCATGCGAAGTTCTTAGCGCCCTTAAACCCACTTTGGGGTTCCTGATTATCTCACTTAGCCTTTGAGATCTGCAGAGCAGTTAGCCAAACCCGACCCTGCCACTGTGTGCATTAGGTAGGCCCTAATGCCTGGTGTTTCTGCCACGAATTGGACAGAGAGAGGTATCAGGGCTCCCCTGAGGCTTGCCTTCCTCGGACCCTGTGCCTTAGCATTGTCTTTTTAGGCACTAGAGCCCTTTCCAACCCCAGCCTTGCACCAGACTGGCACATGCTGTGGTGTGTATGAGTACCTATCTAGGGTTGGACCTCACTGTCATATGCTTAGGGGGGGGGGTTGCTGGCTGGAGCCCACGTGCAGGCACACGCTCTCCCCTGTGGCTCCTTCAGTGAGCAGCTGTGGGGAACTTGTGACTTCCTGTGTTAGCTGGTGAGCATCACTACCTGAGGCTGCGATCCTGTGCCTATTGGCTGAGGGAATGTGTGCTATTACCTGATGTTGGTTCAAGTGGCTTGGGTGAGAGAGTGTGTGTCCCCAGAGACTGGGCTGGTTGACATACGTTTATCAGGTGCGTGACTGGGAACCGGAGTGCTGGGTGCTCAACTCACGTTTTCTGGGCACGCCTTTCTGGCATGGGTGTGTATTTAACCCGGGCCGGACAGTTTATGTGGCTGCCTGTGCCTTGCCGTGGTTTTCCAGGCCTGTAATGTGTGTCAGTGGGCCATCCGCCATAGCTGGGTATGTCCCTTGGCTGGCTCTAGCTGGTGGCTGTGGTTGGAGAGTGTGACGTGGCTGCCCTAGTGTCGTGTGTGTGTGTGTGTGTGTGTGTGTGTGTGTGTGTGTGTAGGCAGTCTGTCTGCCTCACGTGTGTGCAGTCAAGATCGTCAAGGTCTCTAGGTCACCCTTCAAAATCTCTAAGGGTGACTGACCTCTTGCCTCCAGCTGAATGACCTCTAAGAAGTGGGGGGATGAGGCGGGTGAATGCAGCCCCACCCTGCCTGAATCCCATCTTTCCTGTCTCTCCCAGAATAAGCCGCCTCTTCAACGGTACAGAGCCCATTGTCCTGGATAGTCTCAAGCAGCACTATTTCATCGACCGGGATGGGGAGATTTTCCGCTACATCCTGAGTTTCCTGCGGACGTCAAAACTGCTGCTTCCGGATGACTTCAAGGTAAGTCCGCAGCCAGCGGCACCCCCTGCGCTGCCAGTGTCATGGCATTACACAGGGGACGCTGTGGCTTAATAAATGGACCCGCGGTTGTCATGGCAACCACGAAAAGTTAGCCGATGAAGCCGAGGGCTAGATCAGTTTTTCTAAACTCATTCTGCTTTCTCACATCCTCCGCGTATTTATCGGGGTGTGGCAACAGTGAAGCTTTGGTGCTCACCCCAGGTTGGTGCTAGTTGTGTTTAAGGACCGCCGTGCGTTGGAAGAGAGGAGTCGGAGGTCTGTGTGTCTGTCCCTTGGTGTCAGTTTGCGGTGGGGAAAATCCCTAAGAGCTAGGTGGTCCCCCTTTAAACCAACATTACTCCCAGCACTTGGGATGAGCTTGTCTTAGATGGCTGGTCTGGTTCCCTGTGGTCCTGCCTTAGCGCCAAGCCCGTCTGAAGTCCTGGGGAATCGTGGGAGGAGGGAAGCTAGGGCCTGGCTCGAGCTGGCAAATGTCTTTGTGTTTCCTCGCTTTGAGGCTTCCTGCAGCGACCACTGCGCCAGCTGCCCTGGGGCCCTTTTTCATCCAACCTAGTTACAAAATGGCAGCAACTGGATTTGGTCTGAAAATAGAGCTATGGGAGGAAGCTGGAGGCTTTGCCCTTCCCAGTCTAGAAAGTAGAGGTTAGGTCTCAATTGCATGGAGCCAGTGCTTCAGAAATCGTCAGTGGTATGGCGAATCCCACGAGACAGGCACTTCATCCCAGGCCTTCCAGGATTGAGGCAGGAGGATTGCTGAGTGTTCTAGGCTAGCCTGGCCTACAAAATAAGACACTATCTTTAAAGAAAAAAAGAAAAAGAAAAAAAGTCAGCAGGAATCATGGCGTACACCTTTAGTCCCAGCACTTAGGAGGTAAAGTCTGGCTAGTCTTTGTGAATTGGAGGCCAGCGTGGTCTATAGAGGGAGTTCCAGGCCAGCCAGGGCTATATAGTGAGACCATGTCTCAAAACAAAGAAACAAAACCAAATAAACAAAATAAGAGTACTAGCCAGATGATGAGGAAACCTGGCCTGGGTGGGTTGGAAAGTGTTGAGTTAGGTGGTGAGGGAAGAGCGGAGCAGTCGGGCGGGAGGGCCGTGCTGGGGGTGTGGAGAGCACTGGAGAGACAGTCTGGGGCGATGTGAACTGGGAAGGGAGGGGGAGGCTGCTGGTGATAGCTGGATCTTGGTGGGTGGCTCAGTTGTTGGCACAGCTGAGAGTGGGGAAGAGTGGTCCGGTCTGCAACTCTCACGCAGGCTCTGCTGTGAGAGATGCAGGGAACGGGAGTGGGGACGGGCTAGTTACTTATGTCACTGTGTTCTGTGCGTGCTGGGAGTAGGGTGACATTGAGGGGAAGGGTGTGAAGGCTGTGAAGTGTGGGTTATTGGGTCAGGAGGTTCTGGAGGGCATGCCCAGTTCATAGCTTCAGCCCTGAGTCAGTGAACGAAAGTCTAGGCATGGAACGTTCTGGGCTTGGGGAGAAAGTTGGCATAGAGGTATAATATAAAACTCCAGGGACTGGTGAGAGCTGGGAGAACAGACCTGGGATGGGGCTCCAAGGAGTCTGTTATGGAAAGCAGGCAGGGTCGCAGCTTGAGGTGAGTCCAGATGATGGGCCTCTGGGGCCAGCAGAAGCACGCTAGGCATTCAGGATGAACTGTGTCGTGAGAGTTGATCTCCCTTGCTATGCCCCCGAGCCCCGCTGAGTGGGCATAGGCCACTCAAGAATTGGTGGACACACGGCTAGTGTCAGGGTCTGTGGGGACAGTTTTTGTGAATGGGCTGTTCGATGAGGACCTTGTCATATTCTCTCCCTGCTTGGGCGGGGACAGGCACTCGGCAGATCTGTCCTTAGATTGTCATGTCTCTCAGGGCCCAGTGTTGATACTCATTGTAAAGAGGGGAAGCTGCATCAGGGAAGGTCAGCATCAGATCTGTAGCCTTGTGGCTGATGGGTGACCAGGCTAAAATGCTTTCCATGAAGGTCTGCATGGGAGCTGGGCAAGGGCGCAATGCCCTAGATCCTGTGTGATTGTCTTCTGGGTGGATTTCCAGTAAGGCAGTATGCACCCAGCTCCCACTCCTCTGGTTTAGCTCCTAGCTCACTCGCTTTTCCTTCCTTCCTTCCTTCCTTCCTTCCTTCCTTCCTTCCTTCCTTCCTTCCTTCCTTCCTTCC